>NC_069506.1:20696994-20716994 GCF_027579735.1 Bombina bombina
GAGAGAACATATTTACCCTTGTGCAGAACATTGGAATGTAAAATGTTTACAGTAAATACATAGTTAAAACCTTTATGAAATATGAATATTGCATAAATGTTTGTTCATGTTTAAATCTACTTGATTGCAAAGGGATCCAATGCACTTACATATATGTCTATACATGTGTACATATTTATATGCATATATATATATATATCTATAAATACATATCTACACATATAAATACACATGTACACATATAAATACATATCTACACATATAAATACATATCTACACAAATATAAACATGTATGTATGTAAAGTCCCATAAAAAAAGTCACTCACTGGTCTTCGTAAAAAAATAAAATTTAATTCAGGTCATCAGTAAAACTACATAATGTTTCGGTGTAGTCCAACACCTTTGTCAAATGTCATGCAAAAAACAAGCCTCCAAAAACCGGAATCCCAGACAAACACACATGAGCTTGTGCACATTCTCAGTAGGAGCTGGTGCCTCAGAAAGTGTGCATATAAAATACTGTGCAAAAATGGAAGTGAATTGGAAAGTCTCTAAAAACTGCTGCTCTATCTAAATTATGTAAGTTTCAGTTGACTTTCGTGTCCCTTTAAGGAAGTTTAAGCAAAAGGATAACTTTTTGAAATTTTAGATCGACAGATTAAAAGAAAATATTTTCATACTAATTTGAGTTTGCTGAAACAATTATACTGAGATAAGTGAGTTTAGATGATTATAACAACTATGTTCTATGCTTTGCATTCTAAAGAATTGTGTCCAATGCTCAAAACAGATTAGTTGTTTTGTTTTAATGCCTTGATTTATTTTTAAAACTCCGTATATGTGAGCCAGACACCGAACCTCCACACCAACCACTGTAGCTCATATTTGCCCCGTACAATTCTCCCAGCTGGAGTTCAACCATGACGCATGTCGGAGTCACTTCCCATCACTGGGCAACCAGGAATCACTGATTTGTAATAAAATTAATACAGCAAATATTTGGAAAGTAGAGGATTTGAAAGGCAAATTCACATTTTGCAGCTGAAGGCACAGGTCTAGTTTGGCAAGTACGCCTCTGATGTTGGCATATTATGATGTCATTCCTGTCACCTGCACAGAGTATATACTACCTGCGCTTCAGACAGCTTGTGCACATTCTAAAAGGAAAGGATTAACCACTATGATCCTGGAAAAAGATTGCTCAGATGTTCTTCCAATTGCATTCATATTTTTCTTTTAATTTTATTCACATTAATAAGGACACCATTAAAAAAGATTAAAGGGATTTTAAAGTCCTGTTTTTATATTTGCATAGTATATATATCCGCAATTATGCACCGCATTGCAACATTTCATTTTACAAAATAAATCTCTCAAAAGTGTAATTTTTGTTAGCAAAGTTTGTAGTCCAGGGAAACACCCATTGAAAAGCCTCAAGTATACTGAATTACACAA
The DNA here is from genome assembly GCF_027579735.1 of Bombina bombina. Classification (NCBI taxonomy): domain Eukaryota; kingdom Metazoa; phylum Chordata; class Amphibia; order Anura; family Bombinatoridae; genus Bombina; species Bombina bombina. The sequence continues at coordinate 20,698,451 of NC_069506.1, forward strand.
AATTTAACATATTTAGATGTTGCTCTTTCATAATCCCTTTTATCTGATCATCATATTCCTTTTATTTTCTTCTGTACAGCTATACAATTTATTCCAGCTTTTAAATACATTTTATACATTCTGAGCAAGCACACGCATTATAATCTAATTGTCTTCAATATATTTTGTAGCGATAGTCTGACATTAAAGAAAACCAATGTTGGATCATCCAGGTAGTTAAGATACTTGGTGTGTTGTGAGTATGCGAAGCTTTGTGTTAGAAGCATTTATATTTCAATAAAAGACGCAATATAAACGCATAAGTACGTATTTTACCTCTTTGGGGCTTATTTCAGATGCAAAGCTGTTTGATAGTGTAACAACTGAATTTTATATTTGCAAATGTATCCTCTTAGTTTTGTGCATGTTAAATAAATAAAAAATGTTGTTTTCTCAGAAAACCAAAACCATCTTATTTTTTCCATTCTTGCAGTAAATTCATCCTAATACAACTAACATTTTCTAACTAATATTTATTTATAACCTTAACCCAGAAAACCTTTAAAGGGACAATATACTATATAAATGTTTTTCCCTTATTGTGTTCCAATGAATTGTTATACCAACTGCAGAGTATAAAATTTATGAGAAATTGCATTTTCATATTTATTTGTGTATATGAAATAGCTGGGTTTGAGCTTTTAAACCACAGCCTATTGAAATAAATTGAGCTTGCAGGTAAAATCATATCTCACTGTGTGTACACAAACATGCCTCCTTATATTATATTTGTTTATAAACTAAAGCTCAATACTTAGAGAGAACAATGGAAAATTATCGTTTTATTAGTTATATCTTCTTCACCCCCGGAGTGTAATTTATTTTGTAGCTGTGTTTAGGTTTATCAATAGCCTAGACTCCGGTATAGAAACTTTCAGTATAGCTGGGGATGCCACAGGCTAAATCGGCTATTTCAGACACCAAAATAAACGTAAAGGAGCAACTTTGGAAATAATTTAATACACTCCAGGAGGTAAAATGGATCATTTGGAACAAATTAAAGAAGGCAAAATGTTTGGGGAACCTGTCCCTTTAATATAACTAACAAATTATTCAATCATGAGTTGAAAACATTACTAAGCATTGCATCTACCAAGTCTTTTTTTAAATTCTGAATGCAATCAAATGATTTTTAAAAATGACTGATTTCTTACTGATTTTAAAATCTATTTTCTGTCTTCTTTCTTGGGTTTAATTAAGTTCTCACTAGTGATTTATATTCTTTCTGTTCTTTGAGCCAAAACTGGTATAAAAAAGTTACAAAAAAATTATACTTATCTATAACTATAGAAAATATCTGCATGAAAGCGTGATTCATGTATTTACTATTAGACGTGCACAAACAAAACATTCTTATGAAAAAATATTATTACATTTTGACAAATATTGGTTAAAGGGGTCGTTTAAAGAACAACTAAATGCAGTCGAATAGAGTCAGCGATAAATACTAATTCAAAAGGACTTCGTATGAGTTTCACAGGAGCAGTAGATTTTCTTTCTGACAAAGTTTTATTTTACTTCCCACTGCATCATGTGACCGCCATCAGCCAATCACAAAATAGATATAGTATATTCTGTGAATCTTGCACATGCGCAGTAGCAGCTGGTGCTGCAGAAACTGCATATAAAAAGATTGTGCAGATTTAGATAATGAGGCGCATTTATCAAGCTCTCCGTATGGAGCTTGAGGGCCCGTGTTTCTGGCGAGTCTTCAGACTCGCCAGAAACAGCAGTTATGAAACAGCGGTCTTTAGACCGCTGCTCCATAACCCTGTCTGCCTGCTCTGATGAGGTGGACAGAGATCGCCACAATTCAACCCGATCGAGTACGATCGGATTGATTGACACCCCCCTGCTGGCGGCCAATTGGCCGCGAGTCTGCAGGGGGGCGGCGTTGCACCAGCAGCTTACAAGAGCTGCTGGTGCAATGCTGAATACGGAGAGCATATTGCTCTCCGCATTCAGCGATGTCTGTCGGACCTGATCCGCACTGTCGGAGCAGGTCCGACAGACATTTGATAAATAGGCCTCTATGGATGGGAACTGGAAAGTTGTTTAAAAGTGTGTGCTCTATCTGAATCATGAAAGTTTAATTTTGACTTTTGTGATCCTTTAAGGAATATCTATTTGTCCACTATTTTCTATAGTGAATGCCTCTGGGGCAGCAGAGGAAAAGCTAGTGCTACTGCTTCAAGCCAGCAGCACAAACAAAATCGTTTTTTTTTTTTTAATGTTATTTTAAATGAGGTCAGGACTGGCCAAGAATAAGAAGTGAAGCTTACATACTTTTTTGCTAACCCAGGAATGAATCAGCTGACAAGGACATTGCTAAATCGTTATTGAATCGTGTAAATTTGAACTTTCAAAGCCTTTCTCACCTAAATAGTATAAATTTGATCTTTTTTTTTTTTTTTATATATCAATGTACAATTACCACTATAGGTTTAGTAAACCGGTAGGTGAGTTTGTAATGGGTTTAAAAACTTTGAGTTGCAGACAACCATATGTGCAGCCACCTATCATGCGGAACACATGGCCATATGCAATCTGATTGGCTGGAAGTATGTGAGCCATATAGCAGGTCTTTCCTGCATATGATACCATTTCTGATACAACTGTTTACTAAGGAGCTGGCACTTTTTTGGTTAAATGATCTCTTTTGTTGCACAATGTGTTTGGTTTTTGTTTCACCTGAGTTATACAGTTAAAGGGGCATGAAACAACATTTGTCTCCCACTATTCAGATAGAGTTTTCAGTTTTAAACAACTTTCAGGATTACTTATATTAAAAAAAAGTACCTTAAATCTCTCAGTATCCTTAGTTGAAGGCAATGTTTGCAAATCTCTACTGGGAGCTAGCTGAACATACCGGGCTAGCCAGTGACGAGGCATATATGTGCAGCCACCAATCCGCAGCCAGCTCCCAATAGCATATTGCTACTCTTGAGCCTACCTAGGTATGCTTTTTAATAAAGGATACTAAGAGAACAAAACATATTAGATAATAGAAGTCAATTGGAAAGTTGTTTAAAAGTGTATGCTCTATTTGAATCATGGGGGGAAATGTGGGCTTCATGTCCCTTTAAGATCCCTTTGGCAACTAAATCAATTCACTATATAGAAAATTCTAATTTTGTTGCATAAATAGCCCAAGATTCAGGACAAATAAAAATGACAGCGTATCAGCAGTTTCTGATGATCATACATAAGAGGAGTCGTCTCATGCTCTTGTACTTGGCTGGCTAGGGAACTGCATCTCTGATAGCCGCTTGCTGCTAATTTATTTCTCAATCAATAAGTTTTCTATTAATCTACTCATTTAATGACTGAAATTCTTCCTTTTGCTTACAATCATAGGATTTTCTGATCACACATCTCTCCTATATAAATGACAGCACGTGTATAATGCATTTGTATAATGTGATGTCTGTTTATTCTCTTTCAGATTTACTGAAATGTGATTTTATACCTTTGTACCGAGCCTGGAACTTATCTAATATTTTGCTGACGGGATCAGCTCTCTTGCTGCTATTTTGACAATAGAAGAACTCTGGAAGTTTGATTGATCTTTAGTATAAAATGACTTTATTTGAAGGGATTGTTATGATATTGTAACAAACCTTTTTTTTAAAAAGAATGTTTTATTGCTTCCTTAAAGGGACGGTAAAGTCAGTTACACTTTCATGATTCGGATAGAGCATGACATTTTAAACAACTTTACAAATTACTTCTATTATCATGTTTGTTTTGTTCTTTTGGTATTAATTGTTGAAGAGTAAACCTAGGCGGGCTCATAGGGCTTTAGGAGCGTGCACGTGTCTTTAGCAGTCTATGGCAGCAGTATACGTCCTATGAGCCCACCTAGGTTTACTTTTCAACAAATAATACCAAGAGAACAAAACAAATTTTATAATATAAGTAAATTGCAAAGTTGTCTATCTAGACCCTGAAAGTTTAATTTTGACTTTATTGTCCCTTTAAAAAAAAAAAATCGACAAAATCATTAATTGTTCCTTTGCAGTTGATCCTTTATTAATAAAGATTTCTTAATTACATTTTTCTTGTGTGAATTTTTTTCAGGTGAAACATAAAATATGACTGGCACTAAGGGAAATCACAATGTATGTTACACATTTAAACAAAAAAATAGTTTTAGAGAGTAGAATTACAATATTTTATATTGATTACAAATTAATCTTCACTTCAAAATTCCATAAGGTATGAGAATGAATGCAATTCAGTGGCCAACAGTTCCCACATTTAAAGCGATAGATCACCCAAAAAAATGTTCTCACCATTAAAAACATTGTGAAAAGCATTTTAATAATGCAAATAACAAGTACAGTATTAAGGTTTTTTTTTTAGTTTTCCTATATTTTCCATAAGAAAATCTAATTGCTGCCAAACCCCTTGGTATCCTCATTATGCCCAGCGTATTACGGTGTTCTACCTGAGTAGAACAATAATGGCGGCCCGCATGCGCAGTTTCAGTAGATATGAACCTGCGCATGTGCACAGTGCTTCAGAAGACTACGGTGTCTGTAGGCATCACCCTAGGTGGGATGAGGGAGTGGGCTCAGTGGATGCAGTGCAGTCAGAGGATGACACGGAGCGGCAGCATTTACGTAAGTATTCTAACCACTGACGAGCACATTTTTATTATTTTCCATATACGCATGCAATCCTTAGGGATAACAAAGATGTCGGATGAACGTTTTACCCAGAAGTGCGCATGCAAAGTTTTAATACATAGCGGATTATAAATATTCTAAATAAGTAGGCGCAACTACGTAGTGATTGGATGTTGCGTGGTCAGGTATTTTAATATTGCTCTGCCTACTTTTATGGGCGGCCATTGCCACTTGTTTTATGTAAGATATAAACTCTCTTTTTTATATACAGGGAGTGCAGAATTATTAGGCAAATGAGTATTTTGACCACATCATCCTCTTTATGCATGTTGTCTTACTCCAAGCTGTATAGGCTCGAAAGCCTACTACCAATTAAGCATATTAGGTGATGTGCATCTCTGTAATGAGAAGGGGTGTGGTCTAATGACATCAACACCCTATATCAGGTGTGCATAATTATTAGGCAACTTCCTTTCCTTTGGCAAAATGGGTCAAAAGAAGGACTTGACAGGCTCAGAAAAGTAAAAAATAGTGAGATATCTTGCAGAGGGATGCAGCACTCTTAAAATTGCAAAGCTTCTGAAGCGTGATCATCGAACAATCAAGCGTTTCATTCAAAATAGTCAACAGGGTCGCAAGAAGCGTGTGGATAAACCAAGGCGCAAAATAACTGCCCATGAACTGAGAAAAGTCAAGCGTGTAGCTGCCAAGATGCCACTTGCCACCAGTTTGGACATATTTCAGAGCTGCAACATCACTGGAGTGCCCAAAAGCACAAGGTGTGCAATACTCAGAGACATGGCCAAGGTAAGAAAGGCTGAAAGACGACCACCACTGAACAAGACACACAAGCTGAAACGTCAAGACTGGGCCAAGAAATATCTCAAGACTGATTTTTCTAAGGTTTTATGGACTGATGAAATGAGAGTGAGTCTTGATGGGCCAGATGGATGGGCCCGTGGCTGGATTGGTAAAGGGCAGAGAGCTCCAGTCCGACTCAGACGCCAGCAAGGTGGAGGTGGAGTACTGGTTTGGGCTGGTATCATCAAAGATGAGCTTGTGGGGCCTTTTTGGGTTGAGGATGGAGTCAAGCTCAACTCCCAGTCCTACTGCCAGTTTCTGGAAGACACCTTCTTCAAGCAGTGGTACAGGAAGAAGTCTGCATCCTTCAAGAAAAACATGATTTTCATGCAGGACAATGCTCCATCACACGCGTCCAAGTACTCCACAGCGTGGCTGGCAAGAAAGGGTATAAAAGAAGAAAATCTAATGACATGGCCTCCTTGTTCACCTGATCTGAACCCCATTGATAACCTGTGGTCCATCATCAAATGTGAGATTTACAAGGAGGGAAAACAGTACACCTCTCTGAACAGTGTCTGGGAGGCTGTGGTTGCTGCTGCACGCAATGTTGATGGTGAACAGATCAAAACACTGACAGAATCCATGGATGGCAGGCTTTTGAGTGTCCTTGCAAAGAAAGGTGGCTATATTGGTCACTAATTTGTTTTTGTTTTGTTTTTGAATGTCAGAAATGTATATTTGTGAATGTTGAGATGTTATATTGGTTTCACTGGTAAAAATAAATAATTGAAATGGGTATATATTTGTTTTTTGTTAAGTTGCCTAATAATTATGCACAGTAATAGTCACCTGCACACACAGATATCCCCCTAAAATAGCTATAACTAAAAACAAACTAAAAACTACTTCCAAAACTATTCAGCTTTTATATTAATGAGTTTTTTGGGTTCATTGAGAACATGGTTGTTGTTCAATAATAAAATTAATCCTCAAAAATACAACTTGCCTAATAATTCTGCACTCCCTGTATTTAGAAGCTTTATTTTCTAGTCAAGCTAGGTATGTTTTATTCGATTTATATTTCTAATTATTATAATGTCTTTTAGATAAGTATTTTTAGAGTTAGATTTCTAACCCTTTAACAAATCTAGAGATTGTAATGTTTGTTAGTTTTCTTTAAAATTCATTTTAAATTCAACCTATCAATATTATTTTTTTTTAAGATAAATAAAACCGCTTAGCTCTTCCAAATAGGCTAATATGTTTTCAAATGACACACAAATAAAATCTGGGATGTACCGATATCTACTGCTATTTATATTTACACAATTCACAAGTTCACTGGGGGGGGGGGGGGGGGGGGGGGTGGAAAGTAGCTTTGTTCAAATTTGTAAATCCAACACATTTTTTGACAGTAGGGCGTTAAATGCATCAGTTTACTGCTGTCTGTGATGTGCTACAAAACATTGTTTTTCTGTGAGATTTTATAAAGGTACTGTTTACTGTTAATTTTTTCCTGAGAGAATTTGTATGGCCTGAATATCATTATGAACCAGTAGGCAATACTTGAAGTAATAACGTGTCCTTCATTGTTTTGCATTGAGTTTGCAATAAAAAGGGACATTAAATGCTAAATGTTAGACAGAATGATGCATGCAAAGAAAAGATTATTCTGAGAATAACGTAGATGTATTTTGTAAAGTTTCATTAGCTGTTTAAATAGTGACAAAATAAGTGTAAAGTGTTAGTTTCTATAAAACACTGGGAGCTGCCATGTTGTAACTGAGGTTACCTTCTCTGCTGTGGCCAATTAGGGACAGTTATAAATAGGTCACTAGAGTGTGCAGCCAATGGTTGTGTGGTATATAACTGTGTTCTGCATTTCCATTTCTAACGGGAACTGAAAAGCTCACAATTTCACAGAGAAATTACAGGACACAGGAACAAAATAAAAAAAGTGTATTGTAGAGTGTTTTTTATATATATATTCTAGGAGATAAGCCTGCCCAGAGGGCAGTCTATGTTTAAAAAATACAAACCCCCAAGCTAAAATTACAAAAAAATAAAAAAGTAAAATGACCGGAAAAAATAAAGAAAGCTATCCAAAATAAAAAATGTAAACCTAAACTAATACCCCTATAAAAAAAAAATTAAACCTAAAGTAATACCCCTATAAAAATAAAAAAACAAAAAACAAAATAAAAACACCCGCTAATCTAATACTAAACTACCAATAGCCCTTAAAAGGGCCTTTTGTAAGTTAAACAGCTGTTTTGCCTCTAAAAAAATACTATGTCCCCCCTAACCGTAAAACCCCCCCACCAACCAAACCCCCAAAAATAAAAAAACTACCCATTGCCCCTAAAGGGGCATTTGTATGGGCATTGCCATCAAAAGGGTATTCAGCTCTTTAACTGCCCTTAAAAGGGGCAGTTGGCTCTTTTTCAAGCCCAAAAACACCCTAATCTAAAAACACCCCAAAAATAAAAAAGCCTAAATCTAAGCCCCAAATGGGTACTCACTGTTCCTGAAGTCCAGCGGAGAAGCATCTTCTTCCAGACAGATCCATCATCTTCTATCTTAATCCAGAGTGAAGGCGGCATGGAGCATGGGTGCGGAGCTGTGTTCCCCATGCCTGGATCCTCAGCGGCGGTTCTCAACGGCGGGGGTCCTTGGTGGCATGGAGGCTCCTCTTCATCCGATGTCCGTCGTCGACTGAAGATTGAATGCAAGGTACCACAATCAATTTTTGCATTCAATCTTCAGCGTGCGAAGGACGATCGCATGAAGAGGAGCCTCCATGCCGCCGAGGATCCAGGCATTGGGAACACAGCTCCGCACCTCCGCTCCGTGCCGCCTTCACTCCGGATGAAGATAGAAGATGATGGATCCGTCTGGAAGAAGACCTTTTCCACTGGACTTCAGGGACAGTGAGTACCTATTTGGGTCTTAGGTTTAGGCTTTTATTTAAATTTTTGGGGTGTTTTTAGATTAGGGTTTTTTTGGGCTTGAAAAAGAGCTGATTGCCCCTTTAAGGGCAATGTAAATACAAATGCCCCTTTAGGGGCAATGGGTAGTTTAGTTTTATTTAGTGTTTTTTTTTTTATTTTGAGGGGGTTTGGTGAGTGGTGGGTTTTTACTGTTAGTGGGGACTTAGTATTTTTTAGAGGTAAAAGAGCTGTTTAACTTAGGGCAATGCCCTACAAAAGGCCCTTTATTGTTTTTATTTGGGGGGGATTTTTTATTTTCATAGGGATTAGGTAACAAAAAAATTATTTTTGATAATTTTGTTTATTTTTTTCTGTAATGTTAGACTTTTATTTTTGGTAATTTAATGTTAGTTTTTTTTTAATTTGAATTGTAATTTAATAGTAATTGGGGTTAATTTAGGGGGCTTAGTAATTAAATTAGTTATTTGCGTTGTGAGGGGGTTGGCGGTATAGGGGTTAATATATTAGGTTTATTGTGATGTGGAGGGTTGGTGGTTTACGAGTTAATAGGTTAAATAGATTTATTGCGGGGTTATGTGGGGGGTTGGCGGTTTAGGGTTTAATATTTTAATTATGTTATTTGCGGATTAGCGGTTAATAACTTTATTATTTTGTGATGTGGGGGTTGACGGTTTAGGTGTTTGTTAATACTTTGCGTGGGAGATTAGGTTTTTTTGTTATACTTTATTTTTATTTCTTACGGGCAGTTACGTGTTTTTTAGTTATTTAGTGCAGGCAGTTGTGTGTTGTTTTTTTTTTTTTAAGGCTTCGGGTCTGCCTATGCTGCATCCAGGTGGATTGCAAAAATGGCAGGGTTATGAAAGAATCTACTTTCACCACCCTGCCATTATCAGAATCCACCGGGATGCAGCTTTTGGCTGAGCGCGCAGCCAACATTTTTTTGGCTGCCTCGCACAGCCAACATTCCTTTGAAGATGCGTGCGCAACTGGCAACACCGACTGACGCGTTACAAACACGATTATAGTATAGATATACATAACTTTGATATACATAACTGATATTTGTTAGAAAAAATCTACTACTCGTGAAGTTCAGACTAAGTGCTCTTGCATTGTCTTTTTATCATGCATTTGTTGTTTATGCAAATCTACTGTATTTACCGGTCCTTTAATTGAGATGAGGGGCCAGTGAGAGAACTAGGATTTTAAGGAATTAATTGATGATTTCTTTCATTGATTTTGTTGCATTTTTCTGAGCTTTTCCACACTTCTGTCCCAACCAATATTTAAAGCCCAGTTGTTTGTGTAGATAATGACAGTGCATTCGTTTTTTATTTCCCCCAATTCAATTGCAACTATTGGACTATTCTATTGCCGATTTGATCACGTTATCATCAGCTGGATTGTAGGTTGCTGCCATCTAGTGTTGTCTTTGTGTAAGACTATGTTTGATGCATCAGTAAAACTAAGCTTTTGTGTACAAATAGTCTACTGTGATTGGTCACTTGTAAAGGTGGTTTGTTCACCATTTCAAGTTTAGTACTAGTGTGTGTATTCTCAGATCTTGATCCCTTGCCCACTACTAAAGGGTAGCCCATAAATGTAAAATATTTATAAATTAAATATGGGTGACATAATTATATGGATGTTCAAAGGTAAGTGCTGAAATAATAAAGTGAATGTTGTGTAAATGTGTTTAGTGATGTGCATGCACTAATGCAGCTGCTACATACAGCAGAACTGAATAACTGATAAATACACACTAAAAAGACAACACCACCATCATCCAATCACAAAATGCATATATGTATATACTGGGCACTTTTGCACATGCTCAGTAGGAACTGAAGCCTCAAAGTGCATATAAAAATAATGTGCATGTTTTGATAATGGAAGCTTATTGGAAATGTTTACATTGCATCATTTATCTGAATCACAAAACTTTAAATTTGAGTTTAGTGGCGTTGTAAGTGAATCTATGATATATTAATGGGAAAAATAAAACACTTCAATTGTTATAGTAAATGCTGGAATATAAGAACAGATGTAAAATGAATACCTTGTGATGCACAGGAAAAAATAAATAACAAATGAAAGGACCAGTAAATACGGTTGAATCGTACACAACAATAGTCCAATAACACAGTATGTAGTGTCACAGGTAGAATAGATCATTATTAAAGGGATAAGTTGGGATAGAGACAAAATGTAATAATATGCACTTTAATTACTTTACCTGCAAATTTATACTGCAGTGCCTCGCCATTAACCCTTTCTTTTAAGTTTCCGAATTGTACAGCTCTAACTCCCCCCACACATTTCCTTCTATGGCTGTATCTATATCTATATGCACAGAACTGTTTTATGGCACTTTAAAGGAACAGTCTACACCAGAATTGTTATTGTTTTAAAAGATAGTTAATCCCTTTTTTACCCATTCCCTAGTTTTGCATAATCAACACAGTTATATTTATTTATTTTTTACCTCTGTGATTATCTTGTATCTAAGCCTCTGCAGACTGTCCTCTTATTTTACTTCTTTTGACAGACTTGCAGTTTAGCCAATCAGTGATGGCTCCCAGGTAACTTCACGTGCACGAGCACAGTGTTATCTATATGAAAAACATGAACTAACACCCTCTAGTGGTGAAAAACCTGTTAAAATGCATTCTTAAGAGACGGCATTCAAGGTCTAAGAAATTAGCATATGAACCTCCTAGGTTAAGCTTTCAACTAAGAAAACCAAGAGAACAAAGAAAAATTGATGATAAAAGTAAATTGGAAAATTGTTTAAAATTACATGCCCTATCTCAGGGGTCAGCAACCTTCGGCTTCCAGATGTTTTGGAACTACATTTCCCACGATGCTGAGACACTCTTTAGGCTATCTGAGCATCATGGGAAATGTAGTTACAAAACATCTGGGAGCCGAAGGTTGCTGACCCCTGCCCTATCTGAATCATGAAAGTTTTTTTTGGACTAGACTGTCCCTTTAAGTACATAAGAATTGAATACAAACCATAATAATCATAATCAAAATATAACTGACTGGTCACATTTGAGACAATCTTAATAAGTTAGGGAGGCAAAACAATATATAGGGGCCTATGATTTAAATTAGTTAGAGACTCTCTGCTAAGATGTAGGTGGAGAGAGAAGAAGAGGAAAGGAGAAGCTAGAGAATCAAGAATGGGAGAGAGGGAGGAGGAGAGGGTGTATGAAAGCCCCTTAGGAGAACATGTAATGTATTTTCCCATGTCAGTTCTAGTATAGTAATTGTTCTAGTATAGTAATTCTATCCCATAGAAGGGACTCCTGTTATTGATGATTCAAATGCTTTCCTACTAGATTCCCAATGGAACTTAATGTTCTAATATAAATTTGTTACTATTTTTAAAATAGCCATATTCCTTCATCACTGAAGTATTTTCCATGTGTTCTATCCATGTGTCAATAGTGGGAATTGCTTGAGATTTCCATAAACTGGCTATCAAAAATTTGGAAGAGTTCAGTGACAATGGAACCAAGCGGAGATGAAGACTGCAGGGGAACTTGGGTAATACGTTTAATAATGCTAGTGGGGGTTCAAATTTAAAGGGACAGACAACACCAGAATTTTTGTTGTTTTAAAAGATAGATAATCCCCTAATTACCCATTCCCCGGTTTTAACCAACACAGTTATAATAATACACGTTTTATCTCTGTAATTACCTTGTATCTAAGCCTCTGCAGACTGCCCCCTTATTTCAGTTCTTTTGACAAACTTGCATTTTAGCCAGTCAGTGCTCACTCCTCGGTAAATTCACGTGCCTGAGCTCAATGTTATCTATATGAAACACATAAACTAACGCCCTCTAGTGGAGAAAAACTGTCAAAATGCATTTAGATTAGAGGCGGCCTTCAAAGACTAAGAAATTAGCATATGAACCTCCTAGGTTTTGCTTTCAACTAAGAATACCAAGAGAACAAAGCAAAATTGGTGATAAAAATAAATTGGAAAGTTGTTTAAAATTACATGCCCTATTTGAACCATGAACATTTTTTTTTGGACTTGACTGTCCCTTTAACTGTCTGGGCCCAATAAGACGATATAGTTTTCTATGGAGGACCAGAAAGGCTTGAAGTTAGGGCATGTCCACCAATTATGGATCAAAGATCCTCTTCCTCCACAACCCCTCCAGCATATGTCTGAGGAATTAGGGGGGAAAAACTTTTAATTCTGGTTGGGGTAAGATACCAACTGGTTAGAAATGTATTGTTAATTTCTAAAAAGCTTGTGGAAAGAGATGACCTTTTAGAGTTCCTTTTTATATGGTTCCAGTCTATGACACTAAGTTCCCCTCTCAGGTCTCTATTCTAACAATCAACATAGTTTAGGGTATTTCTGGATTTGGGCATCTAAGAGAGTACGTCTGGCGTAAGGTGAGGCGAATTGGTAGATCTAATTGTGACAGACCCTTCTGTCGGTACTGAAAGAGTTAACTTTGTTCAGCTTTGAGAAGCTATTTTCTAAATACAAGGTTGCTAGCCTCAGCTATTGTGTACTGTAATTAAGTTTAGTGATAAACATTCACATTGTTTAATCACATCCAGAGAGCAGACTCCCAAGTGATAAGAAGGACTAAATTGTTTATCTGCTTAAGTAATGTAATTCTATTGTATCATGTCAAAGGGCGTTTTCCCTCTATCTAATGTACAATATTCTTTCAACCCCCCATCTGGGGTCAGACCTGCATAAATACTGGGCATATAGCCTTCGATAAAGTACATTCTGTTTTTACCTTCAATGTGGAGCCTGGTCTCATGTTTGAGGGGGGAATTAGCTGGGTTGTGAGTTGCTGATCCCATATTCAGGACATCTTTCATCTGGTATTAACCCTTGGTATCCGGGTTATACCGTAACACTAATAAACACATTTGTTCAAAGGGTGTTTAAGATCTAGACAGGGAGTCACCATATGGAGAGGTGTTTAGGAGGTGTTGCCATTAATACATTTGGGAAACTTTGTGAAATTACCTCCCAATATCTTGTCGAGATTCTGCCTGTTTTTGAGTTTACCATTTGTAATTAATTGGCACTGCATATCACATTTCCCACTGATTTAATTTATGTAGTGTATATGCTAATCCTTAAAGGGCCACTTTAAGTAAATATTTTCTATGCCTGTTACTAACTAACTACCCCAAATACGCTTTTTATCAATAGCATTTCATTAACATATCTCTACCGTATATCAGAAATCTTGTCTGCAAATTTAATTGTTTTCCAAACCCACTCCGTGGGTATCCTTTGCTCTGTACCAATCCGTTTACAATACCTAGGTTTCAAAATGGCGCTTTAAACACAAAGTTATTGGTTTAAGTATTTTGAACATGCAGTGCTAAAAATAGTGGGCAGGATAACGTGACATCATCGGCGAATAAAAGATATAACTTTTAGAACGTTATGAAACTTCGTTTTGGAGAAAATATAGGTCAGTAGGTTTTAATTAATGTTTATTAACTTTAATATGTTAGTTGTTTAGCTTAAAAATTATAACAGAAAGTAATACTTTAATGTAATTCTGTGTTATGAGATGATAGGGGGACCTCAGACTATTTTTTGCAATCCAGGATAAAACTCCTGGTGAGGGTGATTTTAATATGTAGGAATCCAAGATTTTGCTTATAACTGTTTTTAACCAGTTCTAGTGGATAGCATTTTTCAAGGAACCTCTCTGTTAAAATGAAGCTATGTTCATCATAATCACTGATGGAGCTACAGTATCTCTGTATCCTGAATTGGCCACAAGGCACATTGTTTTTCCAAAGTTGATAATTGTTGATCAAATAATGTAGAGAACTTTTACTGTCTTCTGGTTTTAAATATGTTTTTTACCACTATTATAGTTCCATGATCTGGTGTGTTTTTCCATGTTAGTGCGTCCCCTGTTCGTTTCCTAAAGAGGTTTCTATTCTCATCCATATTTATACATCTATATTTGTATAAAAACGTTCACCAGCCTTGTGTTTAATCTTATTTTTACTCTCCCATTTTTTTTTATTAATTACAAAACCATACAAAGTTACAAATTCTCCATCATTACAAAAATAAAAATTGAAAGAAGAAAACAGAAATACATTTACTGTACTAAACCGCCGCAGTTAAAGATATTTCACTTACAGAAATATAATATTTATTGTTCATGCACTATATAAAAATCTAAAATCAATATTTATTAGTGTAAGAAATGTTATGAAAATAATATATATATATAATTAAAATGATCTTAATTTTGTTTACCACCTATCTCTAGATCCAGTCAATTAACGTTACTAACAATGAGTGGAAAATCATTATGGTGTAATTATTAATACCAGGCTCAAAATGAATGTTCATATACTCCAGGGATATGTTGTATAATTAGAAGCTGGAAACAGCAGCGTTGTCTAATACATTAATTACAACAGTGGCAGGAACAAAACTACCATTGGTGCAGCAGGTGCGGTTTATACTTAAAAATATAGAAATCAATATTAATTTAAATAATATGCAGTGTAGGTAACGCGGCCTACACAATAATAGGTATGTTAAAATAAAGTATGTTTGTGACTTATGGCTACTAAAGTCAAAATTAAACTTTCATGATTTAGGTAGAGCAGCAATTTTAAGAAACTTTGTCATTTACTCCTATTATCAAATTTTCTTTGTTCTCTTGCTATCTTTATTTAAAAAGCAGGAATGTAAGCTTAAGAGCTGGCCCACTTTTGGTTCAGAACGTGGGTTGCACTTGCTTCTTTTTGGCTCAGCAAGCGCTACCCAGGGTTCTGAACCAAAAATGGGCTGGGTCCCTTTGAGTGCTAAAGCACTTTCCCACCTGGGTGCTAAGCTTTTTTAAGTGGGTTTTTTTTTTTTTTTTTTTTTTTAAAACATTTTTTAACTTTTTTTTTCCTTTCAGATTCTTAAGACTTACGCTGTTGGAAAGTTTAGGCGGTTACCTTTCCAACGGTGGGTCTTGGGTCTGTAGCTGCTTAGATGCCTGAGATATAGGCTTCTAAGCAGCATGCCCCCTGCTCCTATACTTAACATTATTATAAATAAAGTTGCACGGTGACGTCATCATGTCATTGCACGTGACGTCACCGCTCATAACGTGAAGCCCCGGTGATGCCTGTCACTATGCAGGCCCGATCGCCGGGGTAGGAGCGGGTGGGAGCCCCCAAATCTCCCTCAAGTGCTCTCATTAGCACCAGAGTGGGAAAGTCTGCGACGACTCAGAGCCGTCGTTAGCACTCAAGGAGTTAAAGGGACACTGAACCCAAATTTTTTCTTTTGTGATTCAGATAGAGCATGCAACTTTCTAATTTACTCCTATTATCAATTTTTCTTTGTTCTCTTGCTATCTTTTTGAAAAAGAAGGCATCTCATTTTTTGGGGGGTTCAGAACTCTGGAGAGCACTTTTTTATTGGTGGATTAATTTATAACAACCCAGGTTGTTCACCAAAAATGGGCGGCATTTCAAATAAAGATACCAAGAGAATGAAGAGAATTTGATACTAGGAGTAAATTAGAAAGTTGCTTAAAATTGCATGCTCTATCTGAATCACGAAAGAAATAAATTGGGTTCAGTGTCCCTTTAACTTACATTCCTACTTTTTCAAATACAGATACCAAGAAACAAAGAAAAATTGATAATAGGAGTAAACTAGAAATTTGCTTAAAATCACGTGCTCTAACTTAATCATGAAAGAAAACAATTAGGTTTAATATCCCTTTAAGTAATCTTTATCCAGATATTTGTTTCTACAAAATTCACCATTAAAATATTTTGATAAATATACTTATTAGTTGTATGCAAGTAATAAATATAAAAAAGTGCTCCCTCTTAAATTGCTCAATCCCTTTAAATATCTGGTGGAAAATAACGAAGGCTAATGATATCTATGTTCTCACGTTAATGAGGTTCTCATTACTATCCTTGTCTGAGTTGACATATAACTCACTAATCATCAATTACGGCTGCTCTAGTAGCATTAGTCTTCAGATTTCTATTTGTGACCCTATTTTAGCACATAATGACTCTCCAGGTTTACTGTACATCTGTATAAATGTGACATTGGAATCTTCTCTGGACATATAACTGGGCTAATTGGTGTAGAGATGTTCTGTTAACAAGAGGTTGATGCTGACTTGTTAGTGTGAAATATAAAATAGTTTAAAATTGTATGTTCTATCTGAATCATGAAAGAAAACATTTTGGGTTTTATATTCCTTCAACTTTCCCCTTATCAATCCTTCCTGCTGAGGACAATAAGAGACAGATATATAACAGGCAAAAAAGACACTCTGCAAACAAGGCTGTGCGGAGCATAACATTATCTAAAAGGGTTTCCACACAACCTTGTTTGCACACACTCTAATTTATTGCCTGATTTATATCCCTAATAGTTCTCTGCAAGACAAAGATAAATATAAAAGTTCTAGACTAGAGTTCATTATAGGAACTAAACTTTTACACTTATAACTTCAATATTTAAACAACTAATATAAGGCTAATCTTTGCTTTGAATTCATCAGTATGTCTATTATGTATTTACTGTTTAACCTCCCATTAATGTATCTTCCATGAACTATATCTCATTACTTGTATAGTTAGAAAGAAAGAAAGAAAGAAAGATCATAGACAAATAGACAGACAGACAGAGATAGATAGACAGACACACAGATAAATACAGACAGACAGGTAGATGATGATAGATAGATCATAGATAGATATAGACAGACAGACAGATGACAGATACATAGATAGATATAGACAGACAGACAGATGACAGATACATAGATAGATATAGACAGACAGACAGGCAGATGATAGATACATAGATAGATCATAGATAGATATAGACAGACAGATGATAGATATAGACAGACAGACAGACATATAGATAAATACAGACAGAGAGGTAGATGATAGATTGATTGATAAATAGATATAGACAGATAGATAGATAGATAGATATAGACAGACAGGCAGATGATAGATACAAAGATAAATAGATAGACATATAGATAGATCGATCATAGATAAATATAGACAGATAGATAAATACAGACAGACAGACAAACAGGTAGATGATAGATAGATAGATAGATAGATAGATATAGACAGACAGGCCGATGATAGATAGATATATCATAGATAAATTTAGACAGAAAGACAGACAGATGGCTAGATATAGTTAGACATATAGAGATATATAAAATGTATATACATAATAAGTTTATAAAACAGTTTTATGTGTATTTGTGACTATTTGTTAATATCCCCAGAGTCTACTTACAGGTCTTTTTCATGGTTTGCTAAAGCAACAGCACCATGACAACGCAGATCAATCAGTGGGCTGTTAATAACACAAATGTCTCTTTTTCTCTCTCTTACAAGGTGAACTTCCAAAGCAGACGGAAGAGGACAGCCCTGTGTTGTTAAATTGCTTATCCTGATATGACCCAGCACAGAAGATTATTATCAGAGTAAAGTTAGTGTTGTTGGGTGATTGGCTAAATCTGACAATTCTAACAAGTATATAATCAGGCACCTTGTTTAACTGGGACTATCACCAGGTACTCAATGGGTTCAGGGATATCTCAGAATCAGAAAACAGTTTATCTGGAAGTGGATGGAAATATTCAAAAGGTCAGTAACCATTTACCTGAATTACTATAGCTTATTTGTAAGTATATCTTTTTAGTGATACAGATGTTGTACTCTGTTCAGATGCAGGAAGCCAAAGATATTTGTAATAATTTGCTTTCTGTGTATGAGTCGTGATTATTTTTAGACAAGTTTGTATTGATATATTTATACCTTATTTTAGTTTCCACATACAAAAATGTCATCAATAAAAACACTTATTTTGTAACACAATAAATCCTTTTTAAAGTTCTGCATCACCTGTATTTTTGCCTATCAATAGTAATATGGTAGAGTTTTGTTTTTTCCAACTTGCTAAAATTAAAAGCCATATCTCATTCATAAGTAAGCCAAACTATATCTAAAGCAGGCCTGCCCAGAAGAAAGCGCAGGGTCTATTTGTAGATCTGTAAGTGCTAAGTTCACAAGACTATTGTGTGATTTCCC
>NC_069506.1:20726994-20996994 GCF_027579735.1 Bombina bombina
TTTAATGCTGATTTTAGTGTCACTTGTGCAATAGTATAGTAATAAAATGCTCTATATGAGTAATATACGTTTAATACTGATGTTATTGTCACTTGTGCAATAGTATAGCAATAAAATACTCTATATGAGTAATATACGTTTAATACTGATGTTATTGTCACTTGTGCAATAGTATAGCAATAAAATACTCTATATGAGTAATATACGTTTAATACTGATGTTAGTGTCACTTGTGCAATAGTATAGTAATAAAATACTCTATATGAGTAATATACGTTTAATACTGATGTTATTGTCACTTGTGCAATAGTATAGTAATAAAATACTCTATATGAGTAATATACGTTTAATACTGATGTTAGTGTCACTTTTGCAATAGTATAGTAATAAAATGCTCTCTAGCATTTTCTGTTTTTTGCACTTTTACTTTACTTTCCTTTAATTCTTGCAAAGCGGCAACCGCAATAGAAGTTTTTGTTTGTTTTGTTAACATTTCAGTGTCTGCATGTTATATACACCGTATTTACTTCTGTTGTAGCAAGAGAAGCTA
The DNA here is from genome assembly GCF_027579735.1 of Bombina bombina. Lineage (NCBI taxonomy): Eukaryota > Metazoa > Chordata > Amphibia > Anura > Bombinatoridae > Bombina > Bombina bombina. The sequence goes on from NC_069506.1 coordinate 20,727,545, forward strand.
GAGGTATAAATACGCCACAAAATGCTGTTTTATTTGTTTAACAATTTACTAATGAAATCTTGTTCTTTCAGGTTATTTTTAGTAAAAACAGCCGTTCTGCTGAGATAAAAGAGCTTCTCTGTGCATCTGCCGGTTTACCATGGTACTGTGACACTTCATTACTATTTATTTATTCAGAGAACTTACACCGCTGTGCTGTAGCTGTTTAGCTCTGATATAATACAGAATCACAGGTCATGTGCACGCTAAACAAAATGCTTGTTTTATTTTAATATTAATAAAGGCGGTAGCTTAAAAAAAATATGAAGAAAAAACAAAACTATGTGAAACTGCTTATTGACAATAGGATCTAAGCGATTGTAACGGCAAATTAAACAGCTCTCGCTTTTGCATAACAATTGTCCTTTGTCTCACGCTGAAGGACAAAACACAATTTTTATATAAAAACAAGGCGTTTGATTTCCTTGTAATGCAGAAACATGGGGGAAATAAAGACGGGAGAATCTGTTTATCACAGAGGTAGCCACGTGCACACTTTTCTCAGAAGCACATTTTCTAATGTAATTATATTAGAAAAATTAGTTTATGTTCCTCTAAACTTTTCATCTTTGATTTAATCAGCAACACCCTTTAAACAGTGTTCTGTGATTGCTGTTGTATAAAAGGCTTAGACTATATAGCCACACATAGAATAAAAAAGTCCTATGTGATCTGTTACTTGCAGCAAATTATAATTTTAAATGAGACCTATTAGGTTAAGTTTCTGAGTTATTACACTACTTAATTATTTACACAAATGTATGTTGATTAACAAAGCCGGTCATTTTTATCCTGTGTGCAATGTCCGAAACTTCCGATAGAAACTGTAGCAACACTAACAACAGTATCCTATGACCATTGGTACAATGCTGTGTTACTTGTATTACTGTCTCTAGTAACAGTATCCTATGACCATTGGTACAATGCTGTGTTACTTGTATTACTGTCTCTAGTAACAGTATCCTATGACCATTGGTACAATGCTGTGGTACTTGTATTACTGTCTCTAGTAACAGTATCCTATGACCATTAGTACAATGCTGTGGTACTTGTATTACTGTCACTAGTAACAGTATCCTATGACCATTGGTACAATGCTGTGTTACTTGTATTACTGTCTCTAGTAACAGTATCCTATGACCATTGGTACAATGCTGTGTTACTTGTATTACTGTCTCTAGTAACAGTATCCTATGACCATTGGTACAATGCTGTGGTACTTGTATTACTGTCTCTAGTAACAGTATCCTATGACCATTAGTACAATGCTGTGGTACTTGTATTACTGTCACTAGTAACAGTATCCTATGACCATTGGTACAATGCTGTGTTACTTGTATTACTGTCTCTAGTAACAGTATCCTATGACTATTGGTACAATGCTGTGTTACTTGTATTATTGTCTCTAGTAACAATATCTTATGACCATTGGTACAATACTGTGTTGCTTGTATTACTGTCACTAGTAACAATATCTTATGACCATTGGTACAATGCTGTGTTACTTGTATTACTGTCACAAGTAACAGTATCCTATGACCATTAGTACAATGCTGTGGTACTTGTATTACTGTCACTAGTAACAGTATCCTATGACCATTGGTACAATGCTGTGTTACTTGTATTACTGTCTCTAGTAACAGTATCCTATGACTATTGGTACAATGCTGTGTTACTTGTATTACTGTCTCTAGTAACAATATCTTATGACCATTGGTACAATACTGTGTTACTTGTATTACTGTCACTAGTAACAGTATTGTATGACCATTGGTACAATGCTGTGGTACTTGTATTACTGTCACTAGTAACAGTATCCTATTATCATTGGTACAATGCTGTGTTACTTGTATTACTGTCTCTAGTAACAATATCCTATGACCATTGGTACAATACTGTGTTACTTGTATTACTGTCTCTAGTAACAATATCCTATGACCATTGGTACAATGCTGTGTTACTTGTATTACTGTCTCTAGTAACAATATCCTATGACCATTGGTACAATGCTGTGTTACTTGTATTGCTGTCTCTAGTAACAATATCCTATGACCATTGGTACAATGCTGTGTTACTTGTATTACTGTCTCTAGTAACAGTATCCTATGACTATTGGTACAATGCTGTGTTACTTGTATTACTGTCTCTAGTAACAATATCTTATGACCATTGGTACAATACTGTGTTACTTGTATTACTGTCACTAGTAACAGTATTGTATGACCATTGGTACAATGCTGTGGTACTTGTATTACTGTCACTAGTAACAGTATCCTATTATCATTGGTACAGTGCTGTGGTACTTGTATTACTATCACTAGTAACAGTATCCTATGACCATTGGTACAATACTGTGGTACTTGTATTACTGTCACTAACAACAGTATCCTATGACCATTGGTACAATGATGTGGTACTTGTATTACTGTCACTAGTAACATTATCCTATGACCATTGGTACAATACTGTGGTACTTGTATTACTGTCACTAACAACAGTATCCTATGACCATTGGTACAATGATGTGGTACTTGTATTACTGTCACAAGTAACAGTATCCTATTACCATTAGTACAATACTGTGGTACTTGTATTACTGTCACAAGTAACAGTATCCTATGACCATTAGTACAATGCTGTGGTACTTGTATTACTGTCACTAGTAACAGTATCCTATGACCATTGGTACAATGCTGTGGTACTTGTATTACTGTCACTAACAACAGTATCCTATGACCATTGGTACAATGCTGTGGTACTTGTATTACTGTCACTAGTAACAGTATCCTTTGACCATTGGTACAATGCTGTGGTACTTGTGCTACTGTCACTAGTAACAATATCCTATGGCCATTGGCACAATGCTGTGGTACTTGTATTACTGTTACTAACAACAGTATCATATGACCATTGATACAATGCTATGGTACTTGTATTACTGTCACTAACAACAGTATCATATGGCCATTGGTACAATGCTGTGGTACTTGTATTACTGTCACTAACAACAGTATCCTATGACATATGGTACAATGCTGTGGTACTTGTATTACTGTCACTAACAACAGTATCCTATGACATATGGTACAATGCTGTGGTACTTGTATTACTGTTACTAACAACAGTATCATATAACCATTGGTACAATGCTATGGTACTTGTATTACTGTCACTAACAACAGTATCATATGGCCATTGGTACAATGCTGTGGTACTTGTATTACTGTCACTAACAACAGTATCCTATGACATATGGTACAATGCTGTGGTACGTATATTACTGTCACTAGTAACAATATCCTATGACATATGGTACAATGCTGTGGTACGTATATTACTGTCACTAGTAACAATATCCTATGACCATTGGTACAATACTGTGTTACTTGTATTACTGTCACTAGTAACAGTATCTTATGACTATTGGTACAATGCTATGGTACTTGTATTACTTGTGTTTACTATATAGGTGATATAAAAGAGTATAAACCCTATACACAACACCTCTTATATTGTAGTAAGCAAGTAAGTAATTCAAATCACTTATCATCTATATGACAGTACCTTAGGCTCTAAAAAAAAAGACAGTGGCACCCCTGTCTTAGCATCAAAATTGTATAATGGAGCTGCCCCTTTTACATTTGAGAAGGCATCTATCAGGTATTTGATATAGCAATGGCAAACTTATAATAGAACTATAATCACAAGAAACATAATCATAGGGGTTGGTATGGCTGATTAATTACCCACAAACTCAAAGATAACTGTAATACCCCTCTTTTAAAAGAAGAGATATCTCAATTTCAACTGAGTGTGCCACTCCAAATACCAATTGATTGTCATAACAATAACCTTACAAAAATTCAATTTTGAGAGGAGGGTTTGGGTCTCTAAAAATCCCTAAATTTCTATCAGTTAATTTGAAACACCAAGAACAAAACTAAAACTAATGAAATATGTTATATATTATGTTATATTTCCATCACTATTTACATTTTTTTTCTCTCTATAAGGCAATCATCTATTATGCTCATGGACCAAAATGGCACCATGCACGCCTGCGATCCAACAGTTCCCATGAACTCAAAAAGGTAAATTCTGATTTTTGGAGTATTACATTAAAATATAAAATGCGCATCTAATATTAGATTGTTACACATGTATCATAGAGCAAGACAGAAGAGGTTATAGAGGCTATAAATGTCACAGTGTTATTGGGCATTTGTGTTGTAATGTAAACTCATGATATAAGATTACAGCCTAAGATCATTTTATTTATTACTATTGTTACAGAGGAAACTCTAGAACTTACATATATTAGAGGAAAAACATCCTGCAGAGATGCATTCACATAGCCAGGAGAATGAATAAAAGAGGCCCATGGATAGAGATTATGGTGTTCCATGGGCACAGTCAGGGTGGCCGTTGGCACAGTTGCTAGTGCTCTGTTGGAAGTGTTGGATATTCCATAAGTGGAGCTGGCAGCCCAGAGGATTTACTGGGCAGTTTTATATTATTATATATAGACTCATTTCTGGTGTTCCATGAGCACAGTCAGGGTGGCTGTTGGAACAGTTGCTAGTGCCCTATGGGAAGTGTTGGATATTCCATAAGCGGAGCTGGCAGCCCAGAGGATTTACTGGACAGTTTTATATTATTATATATTGACTCATTTCTGGTGTTCCATGGGCACAGTCAGGGTGGCTGTTGGAACAGTTGCTAGTGCCCTATGGGAAGTGTTGGATATTCCATAAGTGGAGCTGGCAGCCCAGAGGATTTACTGGGCAGTTTTATATTATTATATATTGACTCATTTCTGGTGTTCCATGGGCACAGTCAGGGTGGCTGTTGGCACAGTTGCTAGTGCCCTATGGGAAGTGTTGGATATTCCATAAGCGGAGCTGGCAGCCCAGAGGATTTACTGGGCAGTTTTATATTATTATATATTGACTCATTTCTGGTGTTCCATGGGCACAGTCAGGGTGGCTGTTGGAACAGTTGCTAGTGCCCTATGGGAAGTGTTGGATATTCCATAAGTTGAGCTGGCAGCCCAGAGGATTTACTGGGCAGTTTTATATTATTATATATTGACTCATTTCTGGTGTTCCATGGGCACAGTCAGGGTGGCTGTTGGCACAGTTGCTAGTGCCCTATGGGAAGTGTTGGATATTCCATAAGCGGAGCTGGCAGCCCAAAGGATTTACTGGGCAGTTCAGGGGTGTGGCTAAGTGGAGTGCTTGTTCATCCCTGTAAAGCTGGCATTAATAAGAAAAAAAAAATCAACACAAAATGAGCATGACCATAACAAGGATAGGTTGTGGTAAGTTGCCAAATTGGTTGCAATTCAAATTATTATTATTTTTTCACAAATATTTTTTATTATATACAATTACAGTTTTTATAAATTTGTCTTTTTTTTTTTCTAATATAAAGAAGCGTGTAGAGAAACAGCACACACCATCAAGAGAATACCCTGGTGCTCTGCTATGTAGAATTGTATAATCAATGTTAAGAAACCTTACGCCCAGCAAACTGCGTCTCAAGGCTCCGAAAGCACGCAATGCAAACAGGGAATTTTAAACAAACAGCTTTTTTTTGTTTGCATTGTCTGCTTTGGGAGCTTTGAGATGCAGTTTGCTGAGCGTAAGGTTTCTTAACATTGATTATATATATAAACAAAAAACACAAATCCAGCGAACTCCCATCCAAAAAAATGAGGATTTAATGCATGAGGTACACTCAAAATATATAAGGGGTAAAAATATTAAGAAATAATGAGCAAAAACGCTATGGCTCAAAGCTCCTCCCAGTCTTACGCGTTTCGGCTGTAGGAAAAAGCCTTAATCATATACCATACTGCAATATCCGGTACTCACCTTTTTAATACCATCAGGGCTCCATAAGGATTAGCAGCTGTGAGTAATAGCGTATCAATATATCACTGAAAAATCTGTCATGTGACATCAACATGTGATTAGAGAATAACGATTCTTATGAATATGCTCAAACAAAATAAATAATAACATAAATACATGCGAACACTCACAGAGAAAGAAGAAAAAAACACTATTTAAATCCCTATATAAGCAATAGACTGTAATCCTGTAGGGAACCAATTATAATCCCCAGGATAGAAAATAATATAAAAATGTTATAAATATAAGTTAAATATACTATAATAAGCTGTAACAATATGGAATTAGTGAATTTGTAGTACTCTGCATGTGATCTGCAAGGTGATGATCAAGAACTCCACTAAATAAAACGAATGCAGAAACCCTTAATAGAAGAAAATTGTTATTGTATGATATAAATTGTATATTTCTAGATATCTGCAATTGGGAGAGTGCAGGCCCTGATACATTCCAAACACGCATATAAATAATATATTTGCCAACATTCATGTTGGATTGGTGTAGGTGACCCTAAACAATATATGTGATCAGAAATTGCACTATCCACATATAGTTCGTTAGAGTTTCCAGTGATTAATGATATCACCAGATGCATTAAAGCCTTGTGGACGTCTAGTCCGCAGAGTAAAAATCCAGAAGGATTCTCTGTGAAAAAGCTGTAGGGTTTTATCTCCTCCCCTGGGGGCATTCATATTAGTTTCGATCACCTGCCATTTGAATGTTTTGACTATTTTATTGTGGACCGTTAGTAAGTGATGTACCAAGTCAGAGACATCAATATCTTTATCAATATTATTAAGATGTTCTCTGATTCGTGACCTCCCCTCACGTGTGGTACATACTGCATATTGCAGTCAGTACATTCTATCAAGTAGATAGCATAATTGGTCCGACAATTGGTACAGCCCTTTGGGTGACTTTCAATTGGAACCTGTTGGTGACACTGGTATGGCTGCAAGCAATGCAGCCAGAGAAGTGGCACTTAAAGTGACCCTTAACTGTTAGCCAACTGCTCCCACTTGAAGTGGCTTTCTTTAACATACTGGTTGCCAAGATATTGCCTAAAGTGCGGCCTTTTCTAGAGACATAATTGCAGCCTTCTGAGACCAAGTTTTTGAGACTATCTTCTCCTGTCAAAACGGGAAGGTGTTTGTCTATGATACTACAAATTTCTGAAAACTGAGAACTAAAGGTAGTAATGAAGCTTGGTTTCAGACTATCAAAGTTACTGTTAGGATAAACCTTAGTTTGTTGAAGCATCGTCTCCCTATCCATTCTTTCCACTTCTAAATAAGCTCTCTTAATTCTTCTGGAGTGATAACCTCTATCCTGGAGTTGTTTCTTAAGGATATTTGCTTCTTTCTGGAATATATATATATATATATAATCTTCTTGTGCATTGGTAACAATGTATATGGAGTTTTACGGGGTAAAGGCAAGCGGGGATACTTGCCTAGATGTGCTAATTGTCTGTGCAATCATTTCTATTGAGATATATATATATTAAACAAAAAATTACAAAATTATTAAAACTGTAATTTCATCTCATAAAAATATTTTATATTATTATATATAGACTCAGATCCACTTTATCAGTTGAAACTTTTTAAAAATGTATGGCCTCAAATTGAATGCCATTAATATGAACTTGACCAAACAGTTTTGTTAAGTCTCCTCTTTTAGCTTTGAGGTTGGCAAATTATATATGTAGAGCCTAGAGAGGTACTGATTGGTGCATATGTGCAGAGGACCAACTTGCCTGTTAACAAAGCTGCCGCACTACATCATATTGACCAATCAGCAGCTAAGATTGGCATGTGGGGGTGCGTGTGATAGGTGCCATTCTCTATGTTGAAAAAAAAGCTTAAGCTTTTAAACTTATATTGATACGTGAGATACAAGGTATATAGTGACTGCAGAGCCTCAGCATATTATTACCATGTATATCCTTTTAACTCTATGAAAATAATTAAAATCAACATCCATGTGATTTTTGTATTTGTCTCGCTGGTTTCAGTTCTCCATATCGTCTAATCCTTCAATTAACATCTCAAAGATCAGGTAATCTCTTCAGTAAATTTAATTGCATTATTTTTTATTTTTTTTAAATGTGCCTGAGATAAGATATTAGCACTAAGATGCAAAACTGTTGTAATTTACAAGCTTGTGTATGTTAAAGGGACAGTCTAGTTAAAATGAAACTTTCATGATTCAGATAGAACATTCAATTTAAACAACTTTCCAATTTACTTTTATCATCAAATTTGCTTTGTTCCCTAGGTGATATTTTTGAAAGCTAAACCTAGGTAGTCTCAAATTGATTTCTAAACCGTTGAAAACCACCTCTTAGCTCAGAGCATTTTGAAAGTGTTTCACAGTTAGACAGTACTAGTTCATGTGTGTCATATCGATAGCATTGTGCTCACTCCAATGGAATTATTTAGGAGTCTGCACTGATTGGCTAAACATGTCTGTCAAAAGCACTGAGATAAGAGGGCAGTCAGCAGAGGCTTAGATACAAGGTAATCACAGCAGTAAAAAGTGTATAAATATAACTGTGTTGGTTGTGCAAAACTTTGGACTGGGTAATAAAGGGATTATCTATCTTTTTAAACAATAAAAATTCTGATGTAGATTGTCCCTTTAAAGGTTCATCAAATACATTAGAATTTCATTGTAAAGAAATGCATAATAAAAAGAAAGACGACACAAAAAGTGATTACTCAATGTCAAATAAGAAGTGTTTTTTTTCTGACAATTTTCAGAAAGTTCCATTTTCCTTCCCATTGCATCATGTGACAGCCATCAGTCAATCACAAACACATGTGTGTGTATATACTGTGAATTCTTGCACATGCTCAGTAGGAGCTGGTGCTGCAGAAAGTGTGGATATAAAAAGATTGTGCACATTCTGATAATGGAACTGAACTGGAAAGCTGTTTAAAACCATGTGCTATATCTGAATCATGAAAGTTTAATTTTGACTTAATTCTTTCTTTAACAGGGCATGGAAGTTAAAAGTTCAAGTATCATGATTCCGATTGTACAAATTTAACAACATTTCCAATGTTTTTCTCTTATCAAATGTACATATTCCTCTAGGTATTGTTTGTTACAACTTAGCTCTTTGTTAGTACAGCATACTGAGGTAGGCCCAAGATTTTGCATCTCAGTATAAAAGTTTATATTGGAAAGATAACAAGCTTTAGTTTGTTAGATCATGTGATTTTAACACTAGAGACCCTACAATGCTATGTGTTTAACCCACCAAAAGGAGGGGTACCTCTGTAACCCAGCTCCATGACTGACCGGCTGTTTCAACTCAGCCCAGCTGAGTGCTAATTTAACGCAAAGGGGTTAAGCACATAGCATTGAAGGGTCGCTAGTGTTAAAATTCCATGCTCTAAGGAACTAGATCCTGTAAGTTTCCCACCAAAATGGCCCTTTAGTTTTGCCTTTCATGTTAATTTAACTAATACATATTACTCATGTTTTCAGTATAAAAAAGCCTTATCACCTCATTCAAAAGCTAATCATCATTATACACTTTATAGTTAAATTCACATTGTTAAAGGGATATGAAACCCAAAACTTTTCTTTTATGATTCAGATAGAGCTTGTGATTTTAAACAACTTTCTAATTTACTTCTATTATCAATTTTGTTACTTCCTTTGGTATCTTTTGTTGAAAAGCAGGGACATATGCTTTGGAGACGGACCATTGATGCTATCCATTTGCAATAGCACTAGGTGGAACTATGTCCTGCCGTGTAGTACTCCAGATGGCTACCTAGGTATCTCTTCATCTCGGATTAACATGGGGACAAAGCAAGTTTGATAATAGAACTAAATTAGAAACTTTTTTTTAAAATGGTTTGTTCTATCTGAATCATAAAATACATATTTTTGGGTTGCATATCCCTTTAATATGATTCAATGTTGTTAATTTTGCTATTAATGGGACCTTCAGGCTGTACTCACAATGTATGAATCATGATTTTTGGAACGTTAATGTCTTTTTTTCCAACGTGTAAATTCTATTTCCAGAAAAAGAAGACTTTTTTCAAAATATACTTTCACGAGTTACTGAAGAATTTTCAAGGTATTTAAAAAAAATAAAAAAAATAAGACTTTTACATTTGTGCTCATTTAAATAATAATAATCATGTAGGAATACAATACTTATAATCTGAAAATAATTCTGAAAACTTGTTAACAGCTGTTTTAAAATATTATTGTATCTTCTTTTATTTATATGTACAGTGTAATATATAAATACATTATACTGTAAGAGACCTGTCATTTCTATCATCAATGCACTAGAGAGCCAACTGGTTATTGGTGGCTATACACATATGCCCCTCGTCATTGGCTCACCAGATGAGTTCAGTTAGCTCTTAGTAGTGCATTGCTACTCTGGAGTTGACTTTAATTATGTGTTTAATCCATTTGCAAGGGTACAACACACAGTTAAAAGCAAGTAACAGAGCATTTTATTATTGCACTAACGCACTTAAAGGGACATTAAACACTTTGAGATGGTAATATAAAATCATATATAAAGTCTGCAATATACTTTAATTATTTATTTTGTCCCCTTTTTCTCTAATCCCATTCTGAAATTGTAAGCGTTTCAGTTCCTGTTAACAATTGAAGTGCAGAACACTGTTATATTCCACACAGCCATTGGCTGCACACTCTAGTGACCTATTTATAACTGTCTCTAATTGGCCACAGCAGAGAATGTAACCTAAGTTACAACATGGCAGCTCCCATTGTTTTATAGACACTAAAATGTTATGCTTATTTTGTCAATATTTAAACAGCTAATGAAACTTTATAAAATACATCTACATGTTATTCTCAGACTTATCTTTTGTTTGAATACATCATTCTATGTAGCATTTGTTTAGTGTTTTATGCCCCTTTAAGCATGCTATTTTTACGTTTGTATGTCCCTTTAATTATGCTGCAAATTGCCTGACCCTGATTGCTTAGAGCAGGGCATAAGGCCACTTACAGTCCTAATTGGTTATTATCATGGGATATAACATATGTAGCTCAGACAATTTGCGTCATTATGCGGCATACAGAGGTTACAGAAGTCTCTTATTGACCTCTCTAGGATAAGAGCAATTGTTACAGTAAAAACAAGGTATTTTATAGCAAAATAAATCATCATCCTCTATTGCAATGTTTTTGTTTTCAGTTTCATTCATGAATTCATTTATAGGGAATTAAATTTGGAGTTTTAAAGCACAAACTAAATAGCTGAAATCTAAGTTTTCCCCACAGAGCGTTCCGTATTAGTGAACTCAAGAGAGAGGTTCTGGAAAGGCTGACTGCATTGGAAAGAAGACTTGAAGGTGCGTTTGATTGCTTTTAATTAGCCTGGTATCCATGCGCGCATAGCATTGCAACAAATTCTACCCCAGCTCAAGCTTATCACAAAATTAATCTACAAATATACCCAGAATTCAAATGAAAATTTTATAAAAAAAAAAAAAAAAAGGTTAAAGGGACATTCCAGCCAAAATTGGTATCCACATGGATTGAATAGAAGCTTTTTTGTAATATACATGTACTAGCAAAATGCTTCTAATAAAAGCTATAGCTGTTACAAATGTGTATTTAAGTATGCACCGTGCACCAGCATTTTAAATACAGCACTTATTCAGAGTACCTAAGGTGCTTGTACCATCTGGTAATGACTCAATTTGTTAATTGCTTACATAATAAAATCCCCACTGGTGCTTGGAGTAGCTGCAGTATTTAAAATGAAAGTGCACTGAGAATATCTAGCTATGCTTCACGTGCACATGCAGAGAAAAAGTACAGTACATTGCAAATATGTTTCCATTCAAAGATGTAATTCATCTATGTGTATTTAACTTTTGACTGGAATGTCCCTTTAATCTAAAATAGTATGTACTGCATGTCTGGATTTTCAATATAAAACGGTGTACATTTTTTTTTCTTCTAATTTAATAAAAAATAAAACACAAATACAATAACAAGACTAGGAAATAAAAAAGCACCATTATTGTGGCTATGTCAGATTTTGCTAAACAATGACAGCAAGAACACATTTAAAACTGTTATTTTGTGCATAGATGTTTTGCAGTGCAGTGTTTAATCATGTGTAGCATAAAGGGGCAGGTACCCCTCTAAGATTTTGCTTCTAAACATAAGCACCTACGTCAGTCACTTTATTGGTCACAATATGTCACTATGTATAAAATGATGGCCATGTACTGTATATACAACAAGCTGCTACTGATAGTTTTAAGTTTGCAGCATTTTATTGATATATAATTTATTTATATAAAATTGTGCACACGTGCGTAGTTGCTGTATATGTTATGCAGATATAAAAAGTTGACTTTAATGTCCCTTTAATTAAAGGGAAATAAAAATACTATAAGAAAATGCTCTTATGCATTAGAGCATTTTTTTTTGCTCTGCTATTGCTTGACCATATCTATGTATTTAATTCCCGCAAGGCATTTAAAGACACAGTTAAACTCAGTTCCGGAGAAGCAATGCACTACTGGTCTGACACTGAACATGCCGCTGAGCTAATAAAACACAGCATGAGAATATTATTTTATTAGAAAGTGCAGATATGAGTAAACCACTTTATTTTATTATATATATGTTGTGTTTTTTTTATACTTACACTTTACGCAAGGTCTTCACTCATGCTAACTCGACAAGTGCAAATTTTACTTTCAACTAGTAATACGTGCGCAAGTTAGCGCGATTGCTATATTGCTTATCGTGACTCGCACAAAAAATAGCACACCACTTGTATTCTAGTCCAAAGTGTGCTAATCCATTATTTATTCTTATTTAATTCCTTGTTTTCATTTTTCAGTTGAAGGTCAGAAAGTCATTGAAATAGACAAATTTAAAAAAGACTTGAAGAAACTTCGAGATGATATGGATACAAAAAGCAGCAGGTTAGATGTAGAAGAATAAAAGTTATGTGAATTTAATTTACTTACTGTATTTTCTTTATTTAGTTCATCTTAGGTATTTGAAGAAAATAATCTTTTACATTCGTATTTCCTCACTCTTGTGACAGGCTCTGCTCTATATAATGTGTATTCAGCATTTATTTAGTGTTTGTTTATAATTAATACAACATGGTGCAGAGATATATCCATAAGACTTGGACTGTGCACTAAATTTAATAGAGCTACAATTGTATCATTCATGGGAAACAGTAGTTAGTAAACAGCATTTAATACAAAGTGTTGTTTGATAGTTTTAATACTAAAAAATACTTTCTACCCAAAAATGTAGCTTACCAGTTGTTTACAGTCTTTTCATTAGAGAGGCTCTTTTTTCTATCCTTATATTTCATCATATGAAACAAGTAAAATGCTATATTATAAGTTTAATGTAAAGGAAACTAAAAGAAAATACTTTTTTTTTAGGCTCAACTGCCCTTGTAAATATTACTACTCAAATGAAATGATAAACGTGAATCCACGTAGAGATGTCCCAACATATCCAAAGGTAAGAAGGAGAATAACAAAAGTTGTTTTGGATCTATGTGCGTGATTGTATATCGTGTGTATAGTGTGTGTGTATATAAATAAATATATATATATATATAAACATAGTAACATAGTAGATAAGGTTGAAAAAAAGACAGAAGTCCATAGAGTTCAACCTATACAAATCTAAAATACTTACAAAAAGCTCCAGTTAAGCTTAAATAACCCCACTAAAAGATGACCCATTTAATACTAGCAATCATATCCATGAATTTTGTTTATAAACAGAAATGTATCCAGACTATTTTTAAATGTATCTAGGGTATTGGCATTCACTACCTCTTTCGTAATGAGTTCCACAATGTGTATGTATATATATATATATATATATATATATATACATACACACTGTATAGTGTAGTATGTTTGGGTGTACACTGTGTATGTGTGTATATTGTGTCTGTGTGTGTGTATATGTATATATAGTGGCAGTTATCTATCGCCCCCCTGGACCAACCTCCCAATTCCTTGACAACTTTGCTGCCTGGCTTCCTCACTTTCTCTCTACAAATACACCTACCCTAATTCTGGGGGACTTCAACATCCCTATTGACAACCCATCTGCCCCTGCTGCCTCTAAACTTCGTTCACTCACTAACTCCTTCGGCCTCTCACAATCCACCCTATTCCCTACCCACCGTGATGGATACTCGATTGATCTGGTATTCTCCTATCTATGCTCTCTCTCTGATGTTGCCTGTCGACCATTTCCCATCTCTGACCACCATCTGCTCACCTTTAATCCCAATATAGATGCTAAACCTACTTCCCCCTCTCGCCCCCGCACCAGTAGAAATCTGCACACTGTGGACCCTCCCCAACTCTCCAATCTTATTAATATACCCCTCTCCCACACGTCCACGATATCCTGCCCTGACCTTGCTATAACCCACTATAACAATACTCTCTCTGCTGCTCTTGACACTCTCGCTCCGCCCCAACTTCGCAAAGCCCCACGTCGTCAGCTCCAGCCCTGGCACTCCCAACAAACACGCTACCTACAAAAAATGCTCACGCACTGCTGAACGTGCCTGGAGGAAATCCCGCTCTGAACCTGATTTCCTGCACTAAAAGTTCACTCTTTACTCTTACACCTCTGCCCTTTGCTTAGCTAAGCAAACATACTTCTCTTCTCTTATATCCACTCACTCTTCAAACCCTAAAAGACTCTTCTCCATCTTCAACTCTCTTCTCTACCCACCTGCACCACCCCCCTCATCTGCATTCAGTGCTCAAAACCTTGCTGACTATTTTTTCAATAAAACACTTGCCATCCGAAGAAACATCCCAACACAAACCTGCAATCTCTCAACTTCACTCCCAGTCACCCCCTCTGCCACTCTCTGCACCCTCCTCCCAACCACTGAGAGCGAAGTGGCTTCCCTTTTTTCTTCCTCTCACCTCACTACCTGTCCACTTGACCCTATTCCTTCACATCTAATTCCCCCTCTGTCTCCCACCCTCACTCCGGCTCTTACTCACATATTCAACCTATCCCTTTCTACCCGCTCATTCCCTGCCTCCTTCAAACATGCAAAGGTCACCACCATCCTCAAAAAACCCTCCCTTGACCCTAACTCCCCTGCAAACTACCGCCCCATATCACTGCTCCCGCTAGATTCAAAATTACTTGAAAAACTAGTTTTCGATCGCCTAAACCAATTCCTGTCCTCCAACTCATTGCTCGACCCCCTGCAATCTGGCTTCCGTCCCCAACACTCAACTGAGACTGCCCTCACCAAGGTTACTAACAATCTCCTTTCTGCTAAAAACAAAGGCTGCTGCTCTATACTCATTTTACTGGACCTCTCTGCTGCTTTTGACACTGTTGACCATCCCCTTCTCCTACAGACTCTCGGCTCTCTTGGGGTCTGTGACACTGCCCTCTCCTGGATTCACTCTTATCTCTCTAACAGATCCTTCTCCGTCTCTTCTGCTGGTGACTCCTCCTCTCTTTTGCCTCTGTCTGTTGGAGTACCTCAAGGCTCTGTCCTGGGTCCTCTACTCTTCTCTATTTACACTTCTTCACTGGGTAAACTTATCAACAGCTATGGCTTCAGCTATCATCTCTATGCTGACGATACCCAGATCTACCTTTCCACCCCTGCACTCTCTCCTTCTGTCAATTCTCACATCAGCGACTGCTTATCTGGCATTTCCTCCTGGATGGCCTCTCACCACCTAAGTATAAACATGTCCAAGACCGAACTACTTCTAATTCCCCCCCCCCCCCCCTCTAACTCTACTCCAGTTTCTAATTTTTCCATCACTGTTGGCGACATCACTATCTCCCCATTACCCCAAGTCCGCTGCCTTGGAGTCATGCTTGAATCAAATCTGTCCTTAATTTCCCAGATCCAATTGCTCTCTTCATCCTGCCACAACCACCTACGCAATATCTCCAAAATTCGTCCGTTTCTAAGTGCGACTTGACTACTGTAACAACTTACTAACTGGCCTCCCTCTCTCCCGCCTCTCTCTCTCCCCTCCAATCCATCCTTAATGCATCTGCCAGACTAATCCACCTCTCTCGAAGCTCTGTTTCTGCTGCACCTCTCTGTGAGTCCCTTCACTGGCTTCCCATTCACAACAGAGTTAAATTCAAAATTCTCACCCTGACCTACAAAGCCCTCACCAATGCTACCCTACCTGTCCTCACTTATCAACAAATACACTCCTGCCCGTCCCCTAAGATCCAACAATGACCTGCTCCTTGCGTCCTCTACCATCACCTCCTCTCATGCTAGACTACAGGACCTCTCTCGGGCGGCACCAACCCTCTGGAACGCACTTCCTCGTGCTGTCAGACTTGACCCTAACCTCTCCTCCTTTAAACGTTCCCTAAAGACCTTTCTGTTCAGGGAAGCTTATCACCCGACTTATTAACAAACTAACTTCACTTAACTAACAGCTGCCCTCTATCTCCTCACTAATATCATTCTCACCTTTGCAGTCCCCACCTCCTGTTTCCGATCCTCCTACCCCTCTAGATTGTAAGTTCCCACGGGAATAGGGACCCTAAATCCCCCTGTTTTTGTCTGTAAAATGTTGTCGTATTGTTTCTCCATTGTACTGTTATCCTTGTACCCATGGGCAGAGCTGCGGAATCTGTTGGCGCTTTATAAATAAAGAATAATAATAATATATATATATATAGTATATATATAGTGTTGCATGTATATGTGTGTGTTATCAGCCAATGAGCTTCAATACCATGGACCAGTTGTGTACAGTTTGTACTTCCAGTTAGTTTAAAAACAAAACAAAATAAACAGCTTTAATTGCAACTTGTTCATGGACAAATATAAATTGTAATACAATTGGTGCTTTTTCATGTGCATGATAGAAAATTACTGAGCTAACGTAAATGGTTTGTAGCTCTTATGTAAGATGTTCGGTAACAGTACCCTTGTCTGACTGTGATATAGTGTGAATGTGAGCCGTCTCTTTGCAGTACACTCTGTCCTCTGAGACCATAGAGGCACTAAAGAAACCCACGTTTGATGTCTGGCATTGGGAACATAATGAGGTAAAACTGAATAAAACCGGCTCTTTCATATGTAAAGCTTTATGTTTTGTTCTACTATCATTTTGTTTTCATCTCTGTGTATTCTTTGTAGAAGTGTCAGTCTCTGCTCTGCACCTGTAGCAATGTAATGGCTCCTGGCTGTGTAAGGAAAAGGAATAAACAGTTTATGGGACATGAAGCCAATCAGATAGGGCAGCAATTTTAAGACAAAATTAAATTTACGTCTGTTATCAACTATGCTCTGTTCTCTTATTGAAAAGCATACCTAGGTAGACTCAGGAGAAGCAATACACTACTGGGAGCTAGCTGCTGATTGGTGGCTACACATATATGCCTGTTGACATGTCATTGGTTCACCAGATATGTTCACCATAGGTTCCGGTAGTGCAGTTATATCCAAGCAACAGTGCAATAAGCAAATCCTTTAGCACATTAGTTACAGTTAAAGGCAGCTCCAACGTAGCAATACACTACTGGGAGCTAGCTGAACACATCTGGTAAGCGAATGGCACGATACAAATGTGTGTAACCACCAATCACCAGCTAGCTCCCAGTATTATAGGATATGTAAACAAAGTCAGTTTGATAGCAGAAGTGCCTTAAATAAAATGTCAGGCTCTGAATCTGGGGTATAGTGATTACATAAAGACAAAAACAAATAGGTAAATTATGCAATACTATTGTTAAATGTCCCCCTCCAAGATCTTTTCCTAGCCTTTATTACCCCCCTCCAACTCTAGGATCCCCCTGTACCTCCTTCTCTCTCCTCCCCCTCCCTCCTTCCACCTCCCTGCCGCTCTTAGCATAAATTTATCCTGTAGTGTAGCAGTCCCACCTGTTCCCGCTCCCCCTCCAGCAATGGACCGCCCACCCTCCTCCCTCCTAACCCTTCCACGCCACCAATGATCGGCACCACCGCTGCCTGATGCAGAGAGGGACACAGAGTGCTTCAGTACCTCTGCAAAACTATTTCTGCACTGCCCCACTCGTGGGCATGCAGAATCAGCATGATCTTGCTACTTTTAGCGAGATTGCGGCAGAGAAAGGCCGCCGTCCTCGCATTTGTCTCGCACAGTCTCTACTGTACATCGGCGCTGGTCGTTAAGTGGTTAAGGCCAGGTATGTTTGTCTTGCGCAGTCTCTACTGCGCATGACTGCATCGGACAAACATACTTGGCCTTTTATTATATAGGATTTAGACACCTTGTTTGTGTAGAAGTCACACTCAATAGTTTACTGATTTATCAACCGTACATGAAAGGGGTTCACTTTTTTTTTACACTGTACTAGTTTAATCCATCTACAAATAAACCACCAAACTTCTATTTGAGATAAAATGAGAGACATTTAATAGAAATAACTATATTTCTGCTTAAGAAAAAAATCATATTTCCTGTTCATAGATGCTAAGCTGTTTGGAATACATGTATCATGATCTTGGGCTTGTTCAAGAATTCAATATGAACCCGATTATTTTAAAACGTTGGTTGGTAAGTATACAAGTTGGTTGGTAAGTATACAAGTTGATTGGTAAGTATACAAGTTGGTTGGTAAGTATACAAGTTGATTGGTAAGTATACAAGTTGGTTGGTAAGTATACAAGTTGGTTGGTTGGTAAGTATATACACTAAGAAATATTTTGGCTGTGGTTTTGTGTGTTTGTGGCAGATATTTTCTTCTTAAAGGAATATATCTATTTTTTTATGTAGACTGACATATATGGGCTCTGTTTATCAATCTGCTTATACAATTTTGGAGGCCTTCGCTGCAGCTGATAGTTAAGACTTCTGCTTCTGAACCTTTACATCAACTCTTAGCTGGCGGATTAAAATCACCCCGGAGCCCGGACATGTTTGCCTGGGGTGATTGACAGCCCCTGCTCTTGCACCATTGGGTTAGCGTGAGCAGGGGGCGGGAGGCGGCATTGCATGAGCAGACACTTGTTCAGTGTTACATGCAGGCAGCGTATTGCTGCCCGCTTTCTGTGATCCCGGGCGGACAAGTTCGCGGAAAACCCTGTCTGTTTGGCCTTTGTTAAATTGGCTCCATAGTATCAGTAGTTAAATACTTCAGTGCAAATTACCAATATACACAATAAATGTTTTAAAAGCAATTAAAATTATTGCTATCTTAATGATCTGCTAAACTACTTTAAAACCCTGTTGTCTTTAGCTTATCTCCCTTAAAGGGACAGTGTACTGATGGCAAATGACTGATTTTTAAATAGTAGCAAATGTTAATCAGTCTGAGTCTGCTTTTAAAATTCTGTGTCCTTAATACTACAAATTAGTATTGAACAGCTGCATGCAGCACATAACTTGCTGTCGGAAATTCATACAGAGGCACAGAGACATGTTGGTTACCATAGCAAATGCAACACCTGTCTTCTGTTCTTGGACCACATTGGTGTGTGCATGCCTGTGTACTAACTTGCACATGCGCTCATAGCTACATACGCATGAGTCCACAGCAGCACATGCCTATATGGTTTGAATGTACACTTGGATTAGTTACAGGACATGCATACTCTGCCTGCTTGCTCAGCCCATATTAAAGGGCAGATGTGCATCACCTGATGAAAAGTCTTATACTGGGGGACTTAGTGGTAAATATTTATATAGTTATAAACTATATCATTGTATGATTATCTGTGCATTGTATTATTAGTTTCATTATGTTGTTTGTGCAGCTTTATTTCATCTGAGCACACTGTCTCTTTAATTGTGACCAATTAGGACTGGCTGTAAATGTGTTTTCCTACTGCTCAAAGCAATCACATAGCTGATTTAGGCAATTTGCAGCATTTTAAAGAAATTAACTTTTTAGCCAAAAAGGAAATGAGGTACAAGGCACAGTTTTTACAAAAAAAGCACGTGGTACTTAAAGGGACATTACAGCCAAAATTGGATTTCACATGGGTGCATTTCAGTTTTGAATAGAAGCATTTTTGTAATATACAGGTATTAGCAACAATGCTTCTAATAAAAGTTGTAGCCATTTCAAAACACCATGCACCAGCATTTTAAACACAGCACTCACTCAGAGAGCCTAAAGTGCTTGTAGCATCTGTTAATGACTCAATTTGTTAATTGCTGACATGACACAAGCCCCACTGGCACTCTGAGCAGCTGCAGTATTTAAAATGCTGGTGCACTGAGAATATCTAGCTGTGCTTCACATGCACGTGCAGAGAAAAATGCTAACACTAAAACAGTGATAACTTTTACTAGAAGCATTTTTGCTAATACATGTGTATTGCAAATAATATGTGCATGCAGGGTTTTTGCTGATTGGTCGAGTCTTTTGAAATGTAAATATTGGGAAAGATGAGTTGATGTAATTTTACTTTTTCTCAGTTAAGCATCCAGGAGAATTACCGCACCAACCCCTTCCACAACTTTCGTCACTGCTTCTGTGTGGCGCAGATGATGTACGGAATGATTCACCTCTGCAATCTGCAGGTTTGACAATATATATTAGTATAGCAGACTATGGGATATAGTATACTACTCTCAGTGATTATATATTAGTATAGCAGACTTTGGGATATAGTATACTACTCTCAGTGAGTATATATTAGTATAGCAGACTATGGGATATAGTATACTACTCTCAGTGAGTATATATTAGCATAGCAGACTATGGGATATATACATTACCGAGCTACTACTCTCAGTATATATTAGTATAGCAGACTATGGGATATAGTATACTACTCTCAGTATATATTAGTATAGCAGACTATGGGATGTAGTATACTACTCTCAGTACAGTATATATTAGTATAGCAGACTATGGGATATATACATTACCGAGCTACTACTCTCAGTATATATTAGTATAGCAGACTATGGGATATAGTATACTACTCTCAGTATATATTAGTATAGCAGACTATGGGATATAGTATACTACTCTCAGTATATATTAGTATAGCAGACTATGGGATGTAGTATACTACTCTCAGTATATATTAGTATAGCAGACTATGGGATATAGTATACTACTCTCAGTATATATTAGTATAGCAGACTATGGGATATAGTACACTACTCTCAGTATATATTAGTATAGCAGACTATGGGATATAGTATACTACTCTCAGTATATATTAGTATAGCAGACTATGGGATATAGTATACTACTCTCAGTATATATTAGTATAGCAGACTATGGGATATAGTACACTACTCTCAGTATATATTAGTATAGCAGACTATGGGATATAGTATACTACTCTCAGTACAGTATATATTAGTATAGCAGACTATGGGATATATACATTACCGAGCTACTACTCTCAGTATATATTAGTATAGCAGACTATGGGATATAGTATACTACTCTCATTATATATTAGTATAGCAGACTATGGGATATAGTACACTACTCTCAGTATATATTAGTATAGCAGACTATGGGATATAGTACACTACTCTCAGTATATATTAGTATAGCAGACTATGGGATATAGTACACTACTCTCAGTATATATTAGTATAGCAGACTATGGGATATAGTATACTACTCTCAGTATATATTAGTATAGCAGACTATGGGATATAGTATACTACTCTCAGTATATATTAATATAGCAGACTATGGGATATAGTATACTACTCTCAGTATATATTAGTATAGCAGACTATGGGATATAGTATACTACTCTCAGTATATATTAGTATAGCAGACTATGGGATATAGTATACTACTCTCAGTATATATTAGTATAGCAGACTATGGGATATAGTATACTACTCTCAGTATATATTAGTATAGCAGACTATGGGATATAGTATACTACTCTCAGTATATATTAGTATAGCAGACTATGGGATATAGTATACTACTCTCAGTATATATTAGTATAGCAGACTATGGGATATAGTATACTACTCTCAGTATATATTAGTATAGCAGACTATGGGATATAGTATACTACTCTCAGTATATATTAGTATAGCAGACTATGGGATATAGTATACTACTCTCAGTATATATTAGTATAGCAGACTATGGGATGTAGTACACTACTCTCAGTATATATTAGTATAGCAGACTATGGGATGTAGTATACTACTCTCAGTATATATTAGTATAGCAGACTATGGGATATAGTATACTACTCTCAGTATATATTAGTATAGCAGACTATGGGATATAGTATACTACTCTCAGTATATATTAGTATAGCAGACTATGGGATATAGTATACTACTCTCAGTATATATTAGTATAGCAGACTATGGGATATAGTATACTACTCTCAGTATATATTAGTATAGCAGACTATGGGATGTAGTATACTACTCTCAGTATATATTAGTATAGCAGACTATGGGATGTAGTATACTACTCTCAGTATATATTAGTATAGCAGACTATGGGATATAGTATACTACTCTCAGTATATATTAGTATAGCAGACTATGGGATATAGTATACTATTCTCAGTATATATTAGTATAGCAGACTATGGGATATAGTATACTACTCTCAGTATATATTAGTATAGCAGACTATGGGATATAGTATACTACTCTCAGTATATATTAGTATAGCAGACTATGGGATATAGTACACTACTCTCAGTATATATTAATATAGCAGACTATGGGATATAGTACACTACTCTCAGTATATATTAGTATAGCAGACTATGGGATGTAGTACACTACTCTCAGTATATATTAGTATAGCAGACTATGGGATGTAGTATACTACTCTCAGTATATATTAGTATAGCAGACTATGGGATATAGTATACTACTCTCAGTATATATTAGTATAGCAGACTATGGGATATAGTATACTACTCTCAGTATATATTAGTATAGCAGACTATGGGATATAGTATACTACTCTCAGTATATATTAGTATAGCAGACTATGGGATATAGTATACTACTCTCAGTATATATTAGTATAGCAGACTATGGGATATAGTACACTACTCTCAGTATATATTAGTATAGAAGACTATGGGATATAGTACACTACTCTCAGTATATATTAGTATAGCAGACTATGGGATATAGTACACTACTCTCAGTATATATTAGTATAGCAGACTATGGGATATAGTATACTACTCTCAGTATATATTAGTATAGCAGACTATGGGATGTAGTATACTACTCTCAGTATATATTAGTATAGCAGACTATGGGATATAGTACACTACTCTCAGTATATATTAGTATAGCAGACTATTGGATGTAGTATACTACTCTCAGTATATATTAGTATAGCAGACTATGGGATATAGTATACTACTCTCAGTATATATTAGTATAGCAGACTATGGGATATAGTATACTACTCTCAGTATATATTAGTATAGCAGACTATGGGATATAGTACACTACTCTCAGTATATATTAGTATAGCAGACTATGGGATATAGTATACTACTCTCAGTATATATTAGTATAGCAGACTATGGGATATAGTATACTACTCTCAGTATATATTAGTATAGCAGACTATGGGATGTAGTATACTACTCTCAGTATATATTAGTATAGCAGACTATGGGATATAGTATACTACTCTCAGTATATATTAGTATAGCAGACTATGGGATATAGTATACTACTCTCAGTATATATTAGTATAGCAGACTATGGGATATAGTACACTACTCTCAGTATATATTAGTATAGCAGACTATGGGATATAGTACACTACTCTCAGTATATATTAGTATAGCAGACTATGGGATATAGTACACTACTCTCAGTATATGTTAGTATAGCAGACTATGGGATTTAGTATACTACTCTCAGTATATATTAGTATAGCAGACTATGGGATGTAGTATACTACTCTCAGTATATATTAGTATAGCAGACTATGGGATATAGTACACTACTCTCAGTATATATTAGTATAGCAGACTATTGGATGTAGTATACTATTCTCAGTATATATTAGTATAGCAGACTATGGGATATAGTATACTACTCTCAGTATATATTAGTATAGCAGACTATGGGATATAGTATACTACTCTCAGTATATATTAGTATAGCAGACTATGGGATATAGTATACTACTCTCAGTATATCTTAGTATAGCAGACTATGGGATATAGTATACTACTCTCAGTATATATTAGTATAGCAGACTATGGGATATAGTATACTACTCTCAGTATATATTAGTATAGCAGACTATGGGATATAGTATACTACTCTCAGTATATATTAGTATAGCAGACTATGGGATATAGTATACTACTCTCAGTATATATTAGTATAGCAGACTATGGGATATAGTATACTAATCTCAGTATATATTAGTATAGCAGACTATGGGATGTAGTATACTACTCTCAGTATATATTAGTATAGCAGACTATTGGATGTAGTATACTACTCTCAGTATATATTAGTATAGCATACTATGGGATATAGTATACTACTCTCAGTATATATTAGTATAGCAGACTATGGGATATAGTATACTACTCTCAGTATATATTAGTATAGCAGACTATGGGATATAGTATACTACTCTCAGTATATATTAGTATAGCAGACCAGTGGCGTAGCGTGGGGGGGGCCACAGGGGCGGTTGCCCCGGGCGCAAAATTCTGGGGGGCGCAAAATGCTTGGCTCCCAGCCTCCCCAGTCCCCACCATCTCAAGACAGTAGACAGTCACAGTCCCACTCCCAGCGGCGCTACAGGGAGGCTAAAAAATCTGACAGGCGCCTGCGCCCAGCCGTTCTGTCTCTCAAGTGAACTGTCTACTACTCTGAAGTCAAGACGTGCTGTGTAATGATTTAATTATCATAATTTTATGAGTGTAATCCTATCCGACCATTACCTGCTGCTAGACTAGTGTTTATGCCACTAGTTAGCACGGTCCACTCCCACTCCCAGCGCACAAGTCAGGAGGGAGGAAGAAGTCAGAGCAGCAGAGCCAGAGTGGAGTCAGACTGACTAGTACGCCGCGCCCGCAATGATAAGGTAAGTAGTGTCAACAGAAATTACCAAACTCATCACCGGGACCGTATCAGAACCAGACCACCAGTGCCACTGCCAGCCAGAATTATAATTAAATTATTATAGCCCCTGTTTTTGCCAGGGCCCTGGGGAATAGGGATTGGAAATGGCAACGCACGCAAAATGCAGCTTAGCCTCTACCGTTACCCAGGTGACGTCGCAGGGCCAGCCAGCCAAGTTCCAAAGGACCCAGAGTCACTCTGAGCCAGCCAGCCAAATTCCAACTTCCAAAGGACCCAGAGTCTGAGCCAGCCAGCATGCCAGAGTGTGAGAGTGATCTATGCTGCTTTAAAGTGAAAGCTGGTTATTTTATTTCAAATTCATTTTTAACCTGGGTAAAATAAAACATACAAGATGTAAATGATCTACATCTTGTATGTTTACCCAGGTTAAAAATGAATTAAAAAAA
Source organism: Bombina bombina (assembly GCF_027579735.1). Taxonomy (NCBI): domain Eukaryota; kingdom Metazoa; phylum Chordata; class Amphibia; order Anura; family Bombinatoridae; genus Bombina; species Bombina bombina. The sequence goes on from NC_069506.1 coordinate 20,753,012, forward strand.
AATAACTGGCTTTCACTTTAAAGCAGCATAGATCACTCTCACACTCTGGCATGCTGGCTCAGATGTATTTAAAAATTAAATCCCATGTTTAAATATTAAACCATAAAAAATTTAATTGTTAAGTTATATAATGTACTTACTTAATGTATATAATAAAGTAATGGTTGCCTTCAACCATATTGAATCCTAATTTTTAAGGATGAATGTAGAGTTTAGAATTCTATATATATATATAGTATGTATTTTTGTTGTTAAAATAAAGCTTTGTTTGTTTTAAAACAAAAACCTGTCTCCTAAGTTGTTGAGCTGTCTCCTATATTCAAAGCAAATTTGCCAATCCCTACTGTACTGGTGGAAGAGACTCAGTCAGTGCTAATGGATTAGGGGGGCGCAATTCTTGCCTTGCCCTGGGCGCTGAGAAGCCACGCTACGCCACTGTAGCAGACTATGGGATATAGTATACTAATCTCAGTATATACAGGGAGTGCAGAATTATTAGTCAAGTTGTATTTTTGAGGATTAATTTTATTATTGAACAACAACCATGTTCTCAATGAACCCAAAAAACTCATTAATATCAAAGCTGAATAGTTTTGGAAGTAGTTTTTAGTTTGTTTTTAGTTTTAGCTATTTTAGGGGGATATCTGTGTGTGCAGGTGACTATTACTGTGCATAATTATTAGGCAACTTAACAAAAAAACAAATATATACCCATTTCAATTATTTATTTTTACCAGTGAAACCAATATAACATCTCAACATTCACAAATATACATTTCTGACATTCAAAAACAAAACAAAAACAAATCAGTGACCAATATAGCCACCTTTCTTTGCAAGGACACTCAAAAGCCTGCCATCCATGGATTCTGTCAGTGTTTTGATCTGTTCACCATCAACATTGCGTGCAGCAGCAACCACAGCCTCCCAGACACTGTTCAGAGAGGTGTACTGTTTTCCCTCCTTGTAAATCTCACATTTGATGATGGACCACAGGTTCTCAATGGGGTTCAGATCAGGTGAACAAGGAGGCCATGTCATTAGATTTTCTTCTTTTATACCCTTTCTTTCCAGCCACGCTGTGGAGTACTTAGACGCGTGTGATGGAGCATTGTCCTGCATGAAAATCATGTTTTTCTTGAAGGATGCAGACTTCTTCCTGTACCACTGCTTGAAGAAGGTGTCTTCCAGAAACTGGCAGTAGGACTGGGAGTTGAGCTTGACTCCATCCTCAACCCGAAAAGGCCCCACAAGCTCATCTTTGATGATACCAGCCAAAACCAGTACTCCACCTCCACCTTGCTGGCGTCTGAGTCGGACTGGAGCTCTCTGCCCTTTACCAATCCAGCCACGGGCCCATCCATCTGGCCCATCAAGACTCACTCTCATTTCATCAGTCCATAAAACCTTAGAAAAATCAGTCCTGAGATATTTCTTGGCCCAGTCTTGACGTTTCAGCTTGTGTGTCTTGTTCAGTGGTGGTCGTCTTTCAGCCTTTCTTACCTTGGCCATGTCTCTGAGTATTGCACACCTTGTGCTTTTGGGCACTCCAGTGATGTTGCAGCTCTGAAATATGGCCAAACTGGTGGCAAGTGGCATCTTGACTTTTCTCAGTTCATGGGCAGTTATTTTGCGCCTTGGTTTTTCCACACGCTTCTTGCGACCCTGTTGACTATTTTGAATGAAACGCTTGATTGTTCGATGATCACGCTTCAGAAGCTTTGCAATTTTAAGAGTGCTGCATCCCTCTGCAAGATATCTCACTATTTTTTACTTTTCTGAGCCTGTCAAGTCCTTCTTTTGACCCATTTTGCCAAAGGAAAGGAAGTTGCCTAATAATTATGCACACCTGATATAGGGTGTTGATGTCATTAGACCACACCCCTTCTCATTACAGAGATGCACATCACCTAATATGCTTAATTGGTAGTAGGCTTTCGAGCCTATACAGCTTGGTGTAAGACAACATGCATAAAGAGGATGATGTGGTCAAAATACTCATTTGCCTAATAATTCTGCACTCCCTGTATTAGTATAGCAGACTATGGGATATAGTATACTACTCTCAGTATATATTAGTATAGCAGACTATGGGATATAGTATACTATTCTCAGTATATATTAGTATAGCAGACTATGGGATATAGTATACTTATCTCAGTATATATTAGTATAGCAGACTATGGGATATAGTAAGTATACTACTCTCAGTATATATTAGTATAGCAAACTATGGAATGTAGTATACTACTCTCAGTATATATTAGTATAGCAGACTATGGGATGTAGTATACTACTCTCAGTATATATTAGTATAGCAGACTATGGGATATAGTATACTACTCTCAGTATATATTAGTATAGCAGACTATGGGATATAGTATACTACTCTCAGTATATATTAGTATAGCAGACTATGGGATGTAGTATACTACTTGCAGTTTATATTAGTATAGCAGACTATGGGATGTAGTATACTACTCTCAGTATATATTAGTATAGCAGACTATGGGATGTAGTATACTACTCTCAGTATATATTAGTATAGCAGACTATGGGATATAGTAAGTATACTACTCTCAGTATATATTAGTATAGCAGACTATGGAATATAGTATACTACTCTCAGTATATATTAGTATAGCAGACTATGGGATGTATACATTACCGAGCTACTACTCTCAGTATATATTAGTATAGCAGACTATGGGATGTATACATTACTGAGCTACTACTCTCAGTATATATTAGTATAGCAGACTATGGGATGTAGTATACATTACCGAGCTACTACTCTCAGTATATATTAGTATAGCAAACTATGAGATATGTACATTACCAAGCTACTACTCTCAATATATATTAGTATAGCAGACTATGGGATGTAGTATACATTACCGAGCTACTACTCTCAGTATATATTAGTATAGCAGACTATGGGATGTATACATTACCGAGCTACAACTCTCAGTATATATTAGTATAGCAGACTATGGGATGTAGTATACATTACCGAGCTACTACTTTCAGTATATATTAGTATAGCAGACTATGGGATGTATACATTACCGAGCTACTACTCTCAGTATATATTAGTATAGCAGACTATGGGATGTATACATTACCGAGCTACTACTCTCAGTATATATTAGTATAGCAGACTATGGGATGTATACATTACCGAGCTACTACTCTCAGTATATGTTAGTGTAGCAAACTATGAGATGTGTACATTACCGAGCTACTACTCTCAGTATATATTAGTATAGCAGACTATGGGATGTATACATTACCGAGCTACTACTCTCAGTATATATTAGTATAGCAGACTATGGGATGTATACATTACCGAGCTACTACTCTCAGTATATATTAGTATAGCAGACTATGGGATGTATACATTACCGAGCTACTACTCTCAGTATATGTTAGTGTAGCAAACTATGAGATGTGTACATTACCGAGCTACTACTCTCAGTATATATTAGTATAGCAGACTATGGGATGTAGTATACATTACAGAGCTACTACTCTCAGTATATATTAGTATAGCAGACTATGGGATGTATACATTACCGAGCTACTACTCTCAGTATATATTAGTATAGCAGACTATGGGATGTAGTATACATTACCAAGCTACTACTCTCAGTATATATTAGTATAGCAGACTATGGGATGCATATATTACCGGAGCCACTACTCTCAGTATATATTAGTATAGCAGACTATGGGATGCATATATTACCGGAGCCACTACTCTCAGTATATATTAGTATAGCAGACTATGGGATGTATACATTACCGGAGCCACTACTCTCAGTATATATTAGTATAGCAGACTATGGGATGTATACATTACCGAGCTACTACTCTCAGTATATATTAGTATAGCAGACTATGGGATGTATACATTACCGAGCTATTACTCTCAGTATATATTAGTATAGCAGACTATGGGATGCATATATTACCGGAGCCACTACTCTCAGTATATATTAGTATAGCAGACTATGGGATGTATACATTACCGAGCTACTACTCTCAGTATATATTAGTATAGCAGACTATGGGATGCATATATTACCGGAGCTACTACTCACAGTATATATTTTTATATATATATATATATTTATTATGACAGCTTTGAGGTTTACCAAGATGTGTTGCGCTGGCTTTGTGAAAAACAATTTACAATGGCATTATATAGATTGATTTTGTTTTCTAAGTTCCCCTTAAAGGTACATTAAAGGAATATGAAACCCAACATTTTTCTTTTGTGATTCAGACAGAATATACAATTTTAAAAAAGATTCCAATTTACTTTGATCATCAAATTTGCTTTGTTCCCATGATATTCTGTGTTGAAGAGCTTCCTAGGTAGGCATGTGGAGCACTACATGACAGGAAATAGTGCTGCCCTCTAGTTCTCTTGTAAATAGAGAACATTCTTACAAAACTGTTATAATATAGTGCTGCAGAAATAAGCCAGTTCCTTAGCATATGCTCCTGCTTTTCAACAAAATATACCAAGAGAGCGAAGACAAATTGATAATACAAGTAAATTAGAAAGTTGTTTAAAATTGTATGCTGTATCTGAATCATGAAAGAAAACAATTTGGGTTTTGTATCCCTTTAATGTTATTTTTTGAATGTGAAAGGTATATATGAGCAGTTAAGCACTGTAATGATATAACAACAAGTCATTTTTGCACTAGAATATCCCTTTAAGTAAGTCATGGTAAATCTGCAGGTAAAACACGTGTATTTCATTTTACACAGGATCAAATAAGCCTGATTGATTTAGGAGTTCTCATGACTTCTGCTGTGTGTCATGATCTGGACCACCCTGGATATAACAACACGTGAGTAAATTACCCCCATAAGCCTCCATTACAGTATTCCAATCCAATTATAGTAGCTGTGCACTTGTATGCAAAAATAATAATAATAATAAAAAAATACTTTCTCCAAAGCAGTAATGTTAGTTACTTAAAGGGACATGATACCCAAATGTTGAAGTACATAAAAGGGATGCAGCATAGCTGTAAAAAGCTGACTAGAAAATATCACCTGAACATCTCTATGTAAAAAAGGGAAGATTTTACATCAAAATGTCCTCAGTAGCCACATCCCATTGTAAAGGGTCTTTAACCAGCCAATCAAGATGCTAGTCCCAGGACTTGCAAGGAAGAATGTTATTTCCCTCCTCAGTTTAAGGAAGTTTACTATAAAATCATGTGAAATCTTGTGAAATCACAGTAAAGTGTGAACGCAGCATTGGTGAAGCTGATTGGCTGTTTTTTTCAACATGCAGCTGACAGTTGCTGAAGGATAACTGTTCACAGAGCACTTATATTGTAAGCTGAAAACATTTCAAGGCAAAATATCTTCCTTTTTTACATAGAGATGTTCATGTGATATTTTCTTGTCAGCTTTTTACAGTTATGGAAGCCGCTTCCAGCCTCAGTCTCGCCTAAAACCCGCAATATTAACTTCCTGAGGATGTATCTTCCCAGGAGAGACGTGATGAGCTCTTTTGATGATTTCTTAGGAAAGAGAACCAGGAATAGTGCGATATCAGGATGGATGTGAATAAACAGTGTATTTATTTTGTTCCTCCACCCAACAACCTGATACTTAAAGGATTACTTTCTGTTATAATTTTTAAGCTAAACAACTAACATATTAAAGTTAATAAACATTAATTAAAACCTACTGACCTATATTTTCTCCAAAACGAAGTTTCATAACGTTCTAAAAGTTATATCTTTTATTCGCCGATGATGTCACATTATCCTGCCCACTATTTTCAGCACTGCATGTTCAAAATACTTAAACCAATAACTTTGTGTTTAAAGCGCCATTTTGAAACCTAGGTATTGTAAACGGATTGGTACAGAGCAAAGGATACCCACGGAGTGGGTTTGGAAAACAATTAAATTTGCAGACAAGATTTCTGATATACGGTAGAGATATGTTAATGAAATGCTATTGATAAAAAGCGTATTTGGGGTAGTTAGTTAGTAACAGGCATAGAAAATATTTACTTACAGTGGCCCTTTAAAGTTTAGGATTAAAGGAACTCAAATTTTAAAATCAGTTAAACTTTCATTAAAGGTTAAAATGCTCTACGCATTTTGATGGTAACATCAGCCTTTTTCAAAAGCAGAATATAAAATTACTAACAAACAAGATGAATCCTTGCATAAATACACATTTTATTCACATCCATTCTGTGAGTATTTTCCTTTAAGTAGTATAGGATGATACTGCATTATTCCTGGTATTCTTTCCAAATAAATATTCAAATAACTCATCACTTCTTATTCTGGCACCACCATACTTCATCAGGAGGTTAGAGAACTTGTAGGCATTGGCCAACTGGTATTTTGTGTACAGGACCATGATGGGAGTCTTGGGCCTTGGCTGGGTTGTGTCGGGGACTAGGCAGTTCTTGGGCGTGGCATGGAAGGTAGTGGGCCACGCCTCTCAACCTTTTACTATCCAATAGGATCTGGGATGGTCTGTTTTTTAATATATTTTGAGTAATTTTTAATTAACAAAATCTTTGCAATCATAACGTAACTTTTTGGTTATCATAATGAAAAGAACTACACATTTAGTAGTTTTAAAATTTGACTTGAGCAATATATATATATTTTTTATTAAATATATTGTCAATGGAAACCGAAGAATTTCTTTGGTGGTATGAATGGTTTCTTCTAGTTTATGTATATGATATATGTCTAAAGAGATCAATAAAGTACAACACATACCAGTATTATTGTGAGCATTTCTTATAAAAAAAAAAAACTTTTGTGTACAAATAAATACATGTTTCTCAATATTTTAATCTTTTGTTTATACTTTTAATTTTGGTTTTGCATGTTAGGTATCAGATCAATGCCCACACCGAGCTTGCAATCCGGTACAACGATATCTCTCCTTTGGAAAACCATCACTGTGCCATCGCCTTTCAGATTCTCGCTCAGCCTGAGAACAACATTTTCTCAAATGTCAGCCCTGAGCTCTTCAAACAGATCAGACAGGTGATGATATATAAGGCTGAACAGAGTCTGCTGACTTTATAGAGAAGTAGCGCGATTCACAATTTTAGATTTTTTTGTTCAAGTCCACTAGTCACTCAAAAATGTTTTGTAATTGCGTTTTTTTAAAAGAACATGAAGATGAAATGATTCTTGTTTAAAATGTTTTATTAATCCTGTGGAGTTATTTATGAGTCAGCACTGATTGGCTAAAATGCATATATGTCAAAAGAACTGAAATAAGTGGGCAGTCTGCAGAGGCTTAGATACAAGGTAATCACAGAGGTAAAAAAAGTGTGTTGATTATGCAAAACTGGGCAATGGGTATTAAAGGGATTATCTATCTTTTTAAACAATCAACATTCTGGAGTAGACTGTCCCTTTAAGGAAACATATAAACAAACTCCTGTACATCAACCAATAACTGGACAGCATTTAGGTACAGAATGCACACTACAAATTTCAGTTAAAAAGCAGGCAAAATAAATAATGAAAGTGCATTGAGAATATTTTTAATCATGCATAAAGGGACACTAAACCCAAATGTTTTCTTTCATGATTCAGATACAGCAGCAAGTTTAAGCAACTTTCTAATTTACTTCTATTATCAATTTTTCTTCGTTCTCTTGCTACCTTTATTTAAAAAGCAGGAATGTGATGCATAGGAGCCGGCCCATTTATGGTTGAGAACCTGGGTTATGCTTGCTTATTGGTGGGTAAATGTAAGCCTCCAATAAGCAAGCGCTATCCATGGTGCTGAACCTAAAATGGGCTGGCTGCTAAGATTTACATTCCTGCTTTTAAAATAAAGATAGCAAGAGAATGAAGACAAATTGATAATAGGAATAAATTAGAAAATTGCTTAAAATTTCATGCTCTATCTGAATCGTGAAAAAAATTGGGTTCAGTGTCCCTTAATGTAGCATTTTATGGGGAATGAAATTATGATTTGAATGTACCATTAATAAAACAAGTTGTATTGTTATAACTATTATCTTCATGCGCCAACAGATTATACAGCGGATACAGGTGTGTACAATAAAGGCAAAACAAAGACCACAAGAAAAGAATTTAAGCCCCTACTCACTAGAGATCTTACAATCTGAATAGTGCGTTGTGAAACAAAATAAGGCGCTTCCAACAAGGTCTTGTACTCCTTTTTAGTCTTTCACTTAAGAGATTTTATTTTTACCAACAGGCAATTATTCGCCTAATTTTAGCAACAGACATGGCAAGGCACGGGGATATCTTGGAATCATTTAAACAGGTCACGCCGATCTTTGACTTCAGTAATGAAGACCATGTGAAAACTGTGAGTATAAGATTATTTGTGCACGTTATATCAAAAAACAAAACTAAATTCCTCATATATCTATGAAGGTTGTGTGTCCTGCAAGTTGATGTTTTTAATCAAATCAGATGGTGTACTGTAATATTTGTTTTATTGTTTTTTTTTTGTATAAAATGTTTGGGAAATAGCTCCTTTCGATTTATTTTTGTATTTGAAATAACTGGTCCCTTTAAAATATAAATATACAGTTTTATGCATAATCTTGCCTGCCCGTGTTTGGCTTTTCTGGCCAGATCAAACAGCAACAAATGTGGTTTTGTGAGTTTTTGGCTGCTGTCTTACATAAATAAATTAGCAATAGTCTCTGATACTAAAAGTGAGGTTACTCCGTATTCATTTTTAGTGAGGCTGCTTTGATCTATGTATGTTTGAGCAACAGTTGTAATGTAGATTTACTAAGGATGGTTGCTGTATTGTGATGCTGCATTGCATAAACCATTTGGCAACTAAAGGATAATGATTTTTATAGAGAACTTTCTGTTATCAGATTTACTTCTTTCATTTGGTAGCCTTTGTTGAAAACCTTATACATTCATTTTGTATTTTAGTAAACTCGGATATTTCTATATGAGCATCCTGGTAGACCTAATCACTGATTGGCTGAACAGCATAATCTAATATTTAACCAGTTCTGTATTAGCTCTTAAACATCCCTTCTAATTCTTACAGCTGCAGATGATGTTGATAAAATGCTGTGATATCTCCAATGAGGTCCGACCCACTGAAGTTGCAGAACCGTGGGTTGATTGTTTATTGGAGGAATATTTCATGCAAGTAGGTGAACTTCTGCACTTCCCTTTAAATTAACTCCAAAGGCACAGTAGATTCTATTCCCTTTAAACAATCGTGACATTAACCCTTTGGCTGCTAAGCCATTTCCCACCTGGGTGCTAAGCTGGTTTTGAGCTTTTTTTTTTTTTTTTAAATATATTTATTTTTAACTTCTTTTTTTCCAGATCTCCAAGACTTATACCGTTGGAAAGGTTAGGCGATTAGGGTCTTGGGGGTCTGTAGCTGCTTAGATGCCCGAGATACAGGCTTCCAAGCAGCATGCCCCCATCTCCCTATATTTGTCCATTTTAAATAAAGTTGCACGGTTATCACGTCATTGCACGTGACGTCACCATGCGAAACGTGAAGGGGGTGGGAGTAGGTGGGAGCCCCCAGATTGCCCTCAAGGTGGGTGAGTGCTAGCGGCGGCTCTGAGCCATTGTCAGCACCTGACTGAGAAAATTTGCAACGGTTCAGAGCTGTTTTTTTTATTTCATTATTCAGACAGAGAATACAATTTTAAACAACTTTCCAATTTACTTCTATTATCAAATTTGCTTTGTTTGCTTGGTATCCTTTATTGAAAAGCATACCTAGGTAATCTCAAGAGCTTCTAATTGGTGGCTGCACATATATGACTCGTGTTATGTTGGCTCATCCATGTGCATTGCTGTTTTTTCAACAAAGGATACCAAAGAATGAAGCAAATTAGATGATAGAAGTAATTTGGAAAGTTGTTTAAAATGGTATTTTCTATCTGAATCATGAAATAAAAAATTGGGTTTCATGTTTCTTTAAGATATAGAACCAGACTGCCCACTGTCCATGAGGGCTAGAAACAGACCAGGTATTACAGTAAATACCTTTGTGAGAACATTTAAATGACCTAAACACGGATTGACCCACTTGTGCCGTTTCTGGTCCTTAAATACAATTTTAACCCCTTAACGACCAACGTCGTACTGGGTACGTCATACAAAAACTATTTGTTAATGACCAACGACATACCCTGTACGTAGTCAGTGGTTTCAAGCGGTGGAAGCGATCCTGATCGCTTCCAGACGCTTTCAAGGTATTGCCGTGATGCCTTGATATTGAGGTATCACTGCAATACCTTTTTTAACACACCGATGCAGAGAGAGCCACTCTGTGGCCCTCTCTGCATCGGCCAGCGATGGTGCGATCGTTGGTGAGTGGGAGCCGTTGCAGGGAGGTGGGTGGGTGGCCATCGCTGGTGTAAAAACACGTCAGAGGGGGGCAGGATCACCCGTGGGGATGCCGGGAGTGCGCACGAATGCGGGGGCGGGAGCGCGCACGGGGCCCCTAAACTATGGAACAAAGTGTAAAGTGAAGGAGGGAGAGAGGAGGGGGGACAATTTTATCTAAGGGATCTGGGAGGGGGTGGGGGTTGGTTATTGATGGGGGAAGCTACACTACAGAAAAATAAATAAAATACTAAAAAAAAAAAGGCTAATTGTATGTAAACTGGGTACTGGCAGACAGCTGCCAGTACCCAAGATGGCGTACAATAAGGTAGAGGGGGTGGGTTAGAGAGCTATTTGGGGGGGATCAGGGAGGTTGGGGGCTAAGGGGGGATCCTACACAGCAGAATGTTTTTTTTGTTTAAAAAAAAAAAACATAATTTATGCTTACCTGATAAATTCCTTTCTTCTGTAGTGTGATCAGTCCACGGGTCATCATTACTTCTGGGATATTACTCCTCCCCAACAGGAAGTGCAAGAGGATTCACCCAGCAGAGCTGCATATAGCTCCTCCCCTCTACGTCACTCCCAGTCATTCGACCAAGGACCAACGAGAAAGGAAAAGCCAAGGGTGAAGTGGTGACTGGAGTATAAATTAAAAAATATTTACCTGCCTTAAAAACAGGGCGGGCCGTGGACTGATCACACTACAGAAGAAAGGAATTTATCAGGTAAGCATAAATTATGTTTTCTTCTGTTAAGTGTGATCAGTCCACGGGTCATCATTACTTCTGGGATACCAATACCAAAGCAAAAGTACACGGATGACGGGAGGGATAGGCAGGCTCTTTATACAGAAGGAACCACTGCCTGAAGAACCTTTCTCCCAAAAATAGCCTCCGATGAAGCAAAAGTGTCAAATTTGTAAAATTTGGAAAAAGTATGAAGCGAAGACCAAGTTGCAGCCTTGCAAATCTGTTCAACAGAGGCCTCATTCTTGAAGGCCCAAGTGGAAGCCACAGCTCTAGTAGAATGAGCTGTAATTCTTTCAGGAGGCTGCTGTCCAGCAGTCTCATAAGCTAAACGAATTATGCTACGAAGCCAAAAAGAAAGAGAGGTAGCGGAAGCTTTTTGACCTCTCCTCTGCCCAGAGTAAACGACAAACAGAGAAGACGTTTGTCGAAATTCCTTAGTTGCCTGTAAGTAAAATTTTAGAGCACGGACTACATCCAGGTTGTGCAGTAGACGTTCCTTCTTTGAAGAAGGATTTGGGCATAAAGAAGGAACAACAATCTCTTGATTGATATTCCTGTTAGTAACTACCTTAGGTAAGAACCCAGGTTTAGTACGCAGGACTACCTTATCCGAATGAAAAATCAAATAAGGAGAATCACAATGTAAGGCTGATAATTCAGAGACTCTTCGAGCCGAGGAAATAGCCATTAAAAATAGAACTTTCCAAGATAACAACTTTATATCAATGGAATGAAGGGGTTCAAACGGAACGCCCTGTAAAACATTAAGAACAAGGTTTAAACTCCATGGTGGAGCAACAGTTTTAAACACAGGCTTAATCCTGGCCAAAGCCTGACAAAAAGCCTGGACGTCAGGAACTTCTGACAGACGTTTGTGTAACAGAATGGACAGAGCTGAGATCTGTCCCTTTAATGAACTAGCAGATAAACCCTTTTCTAAACCTTCTTGTAGAAAAGACAATATCCTAGGAATCCTAACCTTACTCCAAGAGTAACCTTTGGATTCACACCAATATAGGTATTTACGCCATATCTTATGGTAAATCTTTCTGGTAACAGGTTTCCTAGCCTGTATTAAGGTATCAATAACTGACTCAGAAAACCCACGTCTTGATAAAATCAAGCGTTCAATTTCCAAGCAGTCAGCTTCAGAGAAGTTAGATTTTGATGTTTGAAGGGACCCTGTATCAGAAGGTCCTGTTTCAGAGGTAGAGACCAAGGTGGACAGGATGACATGTCCACCAGGTCTGCATACCAAGTCCTGCGTGGCCACGCAGGTGCTATTAGAATCACTGATGCTCTCTCTTGTTTGATTCTGGCAATCAATCGAGGAAGCAACGGGAAGGGTGGAAACACGTAAGCCATCCTGAAGTCCCAAGGTGCTGTCAGAGCATCTATCAGGACTGCTCCTGGATCCCTGGATCTGGACCCGTAACGAGGAAGCTTGGCATTCTGTCGAGACGCCATGAGATCTATCTCTGGTTTGCCCCAACGTCGAAGTATTTGGGCAAAGACCTCCGAATGAAGTTCCCACTCCCCCGGATGAAAAGTCTGACGACTTAAGAAATCCGCCTCCCAGTTCTCCACTCCCGGGATGTGGATTGCTGACAGGTGGCAAGAGTGAGACTCTGCCCAGCGAATTATCTTTGATACTTCCATCATAGCTAGGGAGCTTCTTGTCCCTCCCTGATGGTTGATGTAAGCTACAGTCGTGATGTTGTCCGACTGAAACCTGATGAACCCCCGAGTTGTCAACTGGGGCCAAGCCAGGAGGGCATTGAGAACTGCTCTCAATTCCAGAATGTTTATTGGCAGGAGACTCTCCTCCTGACTCCATTGTCCCTGAGCCTTCAGAGAATTCCAGACGGCACCCCAACCTAGAAGGCTGGCGTCTGTTGTTACAATTGTCCAGTCTGGTCTGCTGAATGGCATCCCCCTGGACAGATGTGGCCGAGAAAGCCACCATAGAAGAGAATTTCTGGTCTCTTGATCCAGATTCAGAGAAGGGGATAAGTCTGAGTAATCCCCATTCCACTGACTTAGCATGCACAGTTGCAGTGGTCTGAGGTGTAAGCGTGCAAAGGGTACTATGTCCATTGCCGCTACCATTAAGCCGATTACCTCCATGCATTGAGCCACTGACGGGTGTTGAATGGAATGAAGGGTGCGGCAAGCACTTTGAAGTCTTGTTAGCCTGTCCTCTGTCAGGTAAATCTTCATTTCTACAGAATCTATAAGAGTCCCCAGGAAGGGAACTCTTGTGAGTGGAACGAGTGAACTTTTCTTTTCGTTCACCTTCCATCCATGTGACCTTAGAAATGCCAGCACTAACTCTGTATGAGACTTGGCAGTTTGAAAGCTTGAAGCTTGTATCAGAATGTCGTCTAGGTATGGAGCTACCGAGATTCCCCGCGGTCTTAGTACCGCCAGAAGAGCACCCAGAACCTTTGTGAAGATTCTTGGAGCTGTAGCCAATCCGAATGGAAGAGCCACAAACTGGTAATGCCTGTCTAGGAAGGCAAACCTTAGGTACCGATAATGATCTTTGTGAATCGGTATGTGAAGGTAAGCATCTTTTAAATCTACAGTGGTCATGTACTGACCCTCTTGGATCATAGGTAAAATTGTCCGAATAGTCTCCATCTTGAACGATGGAACTCTTAGGAATTTGTTTAGGATCTTTAAGTCCAGGATTGGTCTGAAAGTTCCCTCTTTTTTGTGAACCACAAACAGATTTGAGTAAAACCCCTGTCCCTGTTCCGATCGTGGAACTGGATGGATTACTCCCATTAACAAGAGCTCTTGTACGCAGCGTAGAAACGCCTCTTTCTTTGTCTGGATTGTTGACAATCTTGACAGATGAAATCTCTCTCTTGGAGGAGAGTATTTGAAGTCCAGAAGGTATCCCTGAGATATTATCTCTAGCGCCCAGGGATCCTGAACATCTCTTGCCCAAGCCTGGGCGAAGAGAGAAAGTCTGCCCCCCACTAGATCCGATCCCGGATCGGGGGCCCTCAATTCATGCTGTTTTAGGGGCAGCAGCAGGTTTCCTAGTCTGCTTGCCCTTGTTCCAGGACTGGTTAGGTTTCCAGCCTTGTCTGTAGCGAGCAACAGCTCCTTCCTGTTTTGGTGCAGAGGAAGTTGATGCTGCTCCTGCTTTGAAATTACGAAAGGAACGAAAATTAGACTGTCTAGTCTTGGCTTTGGCTTTGTCCTGAGGCAGGGCATGGCCTTTACCTCCTGTAATGTCAGCGATAATCTCTTTCAACCCGGGCCCGAATAAGGTCTGCCCTTTGAAAGGTATATTAAGCAATTTAGACTTAGAAGTAACATCAGCTGACCAGGATTTTAGCCACAGCGCCCTGCGTGCCTGAATGGCGAATCCTGAATTCTTCGCCGTAAGTTTAGTAAGATGTACTACGGCCTCCGAAATGAATGAATTAGCTAGTTTAAGGACTCTAAGCCTGTCCGTAATGTCGTCCAGAGTAGCTGAACCAATGTTCTCTTCCAGAGACTCAATCCAGAATGCCGCTGCAGCCGTGATCGGCGCAATGCATGCAAGGGGTTGCAATATAAAACCTTGTTGAACAAACATTTTCTTAAGGTAACCCTCTAATTTTTTATCCATTGGATCTGAAAAAGCACAGCTATCCTCCACCGGGATAGTGGTACGCTTAGCTAAGGTAGAAACTGCTCCCTCCACCTTAGGGACCGTTTGCCATAAGTCCCTTGTGGTGGCGTCTATTGGAAACATTTTTCTAAATATCGGAGGGGGTGAGAACGGCACACCGGGTCTATCCCACTCCTTAGTAACAATTTCAGTAAGTCTCTTAGGTATAGGAAAAACCTCAGTACTCGTCGGTACCGCAAAATATTTATCCAACCTACACATTTTCTCTGGTATTGCAACTGTGTTACAATCATTCAGAGCCGCTAACACCTCCCCTAGTAATACACGGAGGTTTTCCAGTCTAAATTTAAAATTTGAAATATCTGAATCCAGTCTGTTTGGATCAGAACCGTCACCCACAGAATGAAGTTCTCCATCCTCATGTTCTGCCACCTGTGACGCAGTGTCTGACATGGCCCTAATATTATCAGCGCACTCTGTTCTCACCCCAGAGTGATCACGCTTACCTCTTAGTTCTGGTAATTTAGCCAAAACCTCAGTCATAACAGTAGCCATATCCTGTAATGTGATTTGTAATGGCCGCCCAGATGTACTCGGCGCTACAATATCACGCACCTCCCTCTGAGCGGGAGATGTAGGTACTGACACGTGAGGCGAGTTAGTCGGCATAACTCTCCCCTCGTTGTTTGGTGAAATTTGTTCAATTTGTACAGATTGACTTTTATTTAAAGTAGCATCAATACAGTTAGTACATAAATTTCTATTGGGCTCCACTTTGGCATTGCAACAAATGACACAGGTATCATCCTCTGAATCAGACATGTTTAACACACTAGCAAATAAACTTGTAACTTGGAAATACAATTCAATTAGAATAATATTAAAACGTACTGTGCCTTTAAGAAGCACAGAAGATCTATGACAGTTGAAAATTAATAAATTGAAACAGTTATAGCCTCAATCCTTGTAAATAACACAACTTTAGCAAAGGTTTAATCCCATTAGCAAAGATAACAAATTCTGAAAGCAGGAAACAAATTACAGAATAAACGTTTTTTATCTCAGTCAAACTATAATTCTCACAGCTCTGCTGAGAGAAATTACCTCCCTCAAAATAAGTTTTGAAGACCCCTGAGCTCTGTAGAGATGAACCGGATCATGCAGGGAATACAATGAGTTGCTGACTGAAATATTTGATGCGTAGTAAAAGCGCCAAAAAACGTCCCCTCCCCCTCACACACAGCAGTGAGGGAGAACAGAAACTGTCAGAAAACAGATTAAGCAACTGCCAAGTGGAAAAATAGTGCCCAAACATTTATTCACTCAGTACCTCAGTAAATGAAAACGATTTTACATTCCAGCAAAAACGTTAAACATAATCTCTAGTTATTAAACAGCTTTATGTATTTCTTACAGTGTAATTCTAGTGAAGTACCATTCCCCAGAATACTGAAGTGTAAAGTATACATACATGACATTATATCGGTATGGCAGGATTTTCTCATCAATTCCATTGTCAGAAAATAAAAACTGCTACATACCTCTATGCAGATTCATCTGCCCGCTGTCCCCTGATCTGAAGTTTACCTCTCCTCAGATGGCCGAGAAACAGCAATATGATCTTAACTACTCCGGCTAAAATCATAACAAAAACTCTGGTAGATTCTTCTTCAAACTCTGCCAGAGAGATAATAACACACTCCGGTGCTATTTTAAAATAACAAACTTTTGATTGAAGATATAAAACTAAGTATAATCACCATAGTCCTCTCACACATCCTATCTAGTCGTTGGGTGCAAGAGAATGACTGGGAGTGACGTAGAGGGGAGGAGCTATATGCAGCTCTGCTGGGTGAATCCTCTTGCACTTCCTGTTGGGGAGGAGTAATATCCCAGAAGTAATGATGACCCGTGGACTGATCACACTTAACAGAAGAAAAAGGTCTTATTTTAGTACTGGCAGACTTTCTGCCAGTACTTAAGATGGCGGGGACAATTGTGGGGTGGGGGGGGGGGGAAAGAGAGCTGTTTGAGAGGGGTCAGGGAAAGATCAGGGGGTGGGATGTGTCAGGTGGGAGGCTAATCTCTACACTAAAACTAAAATTAACCCTACAAGCTACCTAATTAACCCCTTTACTGCTGGGCATAATACAAGTGTGGTGCGCAGCAGCATTTAGCGGCCTTCTAATTACCAAAAAGCAATGCCAAAGCCATATATGTCTGCTATTTCTGAACAAAGGGGATCCCAGAGAAGCATTTACAACCATTTGTGCCATAATTGCACAAGCTGTTTGTAAATAATTTCAGTGTGAAACCTTAAGTTTGTGAAAAAGTGAAACATTTTTTTATTTGATTGCATTTGGCTGGGAAATGGTGGCATGAAATATACCTAAATGGGCCTAGATCAATACTTTGGGTTGTCTACTATACTACACTGAAGCTAAAATTAACCCTACAAGCTCCCTAATTAACCCCTTCACTGCTGGGCATAATACACGTGTGGTGCACAGCGGCATTTAGTGGCCTTCTAATTACCAAAAAGCAACACCAAAGCCATATATGTCTGCTATTTCTGAACAAAGGGGATCCTAGAGAAGCATTTACAACCATTTGTGCCATAATTGCACAAACTGCTTGTAAATAATTTCAGTGAGAAGCCTAAAGTTTGTGAAAAAGTGAACGATTTTTTTTAATTGATCGTTTTTGGCGGTGAAATGGTGGCATGAAATATACCAAAATGGGCCTAGATCAATACTTTGGGATGTCTACTAAAAAAAAATATATACATGTCAATGGATATTCAGGGATTCCAGTGTTACAATGTAACTAGCGCTAATTTTGATTTTTTTTTTATAATTTTGGGAATAGCAAAGTGCTACTTGTATTTTTTGCCCTATAACTTGCAAAAAAAGCAAAGAAGATGTAAAGATTGGGTATTTCTAAACTCAGGACAAAATGTAGAAACTATTTAGCATGGGTGTGTTTTGATGGTTGTAGATGTGTAACAGATTTTGGGAGTCAAAGTTAGAAAAAGTGTGTTTTTTCCATTTTTTCATCATATTTTATATTTTTTTTATAGTACATTATAAGATATGATGAAAATAATGGTATCTTTAGAAAGTCCATTTATTGGCGAGAAAAACGGTATATAATATGTGTGGGTACAGTAAATGAGTAAGAGGAAAATTACAACTAAACACAAACACAGCAGAAATGTAAAAATAGCCTTGGTCCTTAAAGGTACACTAAACCCCAATTTTTTATTTCATGATTCAGATAGATAATACAAATTTAAACAACAATCAAATGTACTACTTTTATTTATTTTGCTTCATTTTTTAGATATCCTTAGTTGAAGAAAAAGCAATGCACATGGGTGAGCCAATCACATGAAGCTTCTATGTACAGCAACCAATCAGCAGCTACTGAGCCTATCTAGATATGCTTTTCAGCAAAGAATATTAAGAGAATAAAACAAATTAGATAATAGAAGTAAATTAGAAAGTTGTTTAAAATTGCATGCTCTTTCTAAATCATGAAAGAAAAATTTTGGGTTTCATGTCCCTTTAAGGGTAAGAACATTGAAAAATCATCTGGTCCTTAAGGGGTTAAACAACACTTCTATTTTCTAATTTGTTTAATTTTTTAGATATCCTTTGTTGAACAAATAGCAACGCACAAGGGTGAGCCAATCACGCGAGGCATCTATGTGCAGCCACCAATCAGCAGCTGAGCCTATTTAGATATGCTTTTCAACAAAGGATATCAAGAGAATGAAGCAAAATAGATAATAGAAGTAAATTGGAAAGTTGTTTAAAACTGCTGCTCTTTCTAAATCGTGAAAGAAAAAAATTGGGTTTCATGTCCCTTTAACTATTACTGATGGACAAGGTATATGGGATTTATAACTATATTTGTGCACTTGGTTTGCTTTTTATATAAGTGCAATATAGTCTTAGCCATTTAGTGACAGAGTTTTTTTTATACCTTAGAGTGACCGTGAAAAATTAGAAGGTCTTCCAGTCACTCCGTTTATGGATCGCGATAAAGTCACAAAGCCCAAAGCTCAGATTGGATTCATAAAGTTTATTCTAATCCCCATGTTTGAATCTGTAATGCAGGTACAAAATCTTTTGTTTTGTGTTTACTTTGTGTACTGTGTCACTTACTGAACTGAATATATCTGTGTCGTTTTCATAGGAATCTGTCGTTAGAACATTTACTTATCCAGCGGCTCTCTGTGCCCACTGTAAGGTGCTGGTGAAATCAGCTTTATACAGTTTATTTAAAGGGACATGAAAAACATTTGTTTTCTTTCATGATTCAGATAAAACATATCATTTTAAATATCTTTACACTTTACTTCTATGTGCTTCATTCTATTGGTATCCTTTTTTGAAAGAGCAGCAATGCACTCTTGGGAGCTAGCTGTATACACCACCAATGAAAAGAGGCATATACACTATATAGCAAACGTATGGACACCCCTTCTAATTATTGAGTTCAGGTGTTTCAGCCACACCCATTGCTAACAGGTGCATAAAATCCAGCACATAGCCATGAAATCTGCATAGACAAATATTGGCAGAACAATGGGCCATACTAAAGAGCTAAATGACATTAAACAAAGCACCTTTGCCAAAAGTCAGTTTGTGAAATTTCTGTCCTACTAGATTTGCCCTGGTCAACTTTTATGATTTGCTTTGTTCTCTTAGTATCCTTTGTTGAAAAAGCATACCTAGGTAGGCTCAGGAGCAGCAATGTACTACTGGGAGCTAGCTGCTGATTGGTGGCTGCACATATATGCCTCTTGTCATTGGCTCACCCAATGTGTTCAGCTAGCTCCCAGTAGTGCATTGCTGCTCCTTGAACAAAGGATATCAAGAGAATGAATTCTATTTGATAATATTAGTAAAGTGAATCATGGAAGACAAAATGTGGGTTTCATGTCACTTTTATTATACTACGCCCTCTAGAGAAATTTACCTGAATCTACAACATGCTACACACAGTGATTGGTTAGATCAGAGCACAATTTCATGTATTGCTGTTCCTAATTGGCTACAGCAAAAGGAGACCAGGAACATGGATTCCACTAGGCTATTCAAGAGGTGTATCTCTTAACTGCTCTTCATTTGCAAAACAGTGTAAACTAACAGCATAAGTGTTTCTTTTGCACCACAGTGCTTTATTGCTCACAAACTCAAGTTGAAAATGTTCCATAGTCCTGAAGGAAATGACATTGAACAAGAAATCTGTGTTTTCCCCTATATTTAGTATCGTGTGCACTAGTAATTCTTGTACTTTGTAGTATCAGCATGTTAGTGTCAGTCAAATAAACAAGATTGTGCCGGACCTAAGTAAAGAAATGACGCTCCGTACAACTTGTCCCATAGCTCTTTCCGCAGATAGAAGAAGTAATGGTTCTGCCTTTACGGGAAGCCCGAGATCACTACGAGCAGCTGATGGAAATAGAGGAGGCCATGGCTGAGGTATTTCTAGGGGACATTACACTAAAAAGAGAAATGAATGTTGTTTTTATTCTGTTTTGAAAAGAAGCATTTTTCCAATAGACTGGGATTAGCAACAATGCTTCTAGCAAAAGTTACTGTGCACAGCGTATATGTACATATGCGATGTGCACTCTCATTCAAACACGCCAGCAATAATGCAAATTAACGGGTCATTTCAGGGCAAATGTACATGCTGTAAAAAGATAGAACTTTAATTTTAGTAATTATAGCACTACTGTCCCAGCGAATCTGTGTTTTACACTAAAGGCAAAAGTAAAGTTTCATAATTCAGATAAAGCATGCAATGCAAACACTTTAAATATACTTCAATTATCAAAGCATGCACATTCTTTTTATATATTCACTTTGTGAGGCTCCAGTCCAGTTCCTTCTGAGCATGTGCAAACGTGCACAGTATATAAGTATATGTATTTTGTGTTGTGATGCAAGGGAAGAAAGCATAATTCTGTCACAATATAAATCCCCGGTAAGACCTCACCTTGAGTATGGAGTGCAGTTCTGGGGACCAATCACAAAAAAAAGATATTGCAGAACTAGAAAAAGTTCATAGAAGGGCCACAAAGCTAATAAGGGGATTGGAGAATTTAAATTATGAGGAGAGGCTAGCCAAACTGGGTCTGTTTTCTCTAGAAAAAGAGAGGTGACATGATTACTTTATATAAATATATTCAAGGCCCATATACAGAGATGGCAGATGCTCTGTTTATTCAAAGAAAATTGTTTGTCACAAGCGTTCACAATTTAAGGCTGGAGGAAAGGAGATTTAATCTCCTGCAACGGAAACATTTTTTCACTGTAAGAGCAATAAAATTGTGGAACTCATTACCAAAGCAGGTAGTGAATGCTAATACTTTACATACATTTAAAAATGGTTTGGATACATTTCTGTCTAGAAACAGAATTCAGGGGTATGATTGCTTGTGTTAAATGGGTCATCTTTTAATGGGATTAATTTAAGCACACCTGGAGCAGCGCTTTTTTGTAAGTATATTAGATTGTATAGTTTGAACTTGATGGACTGTCTTTTTTTCAACCTCATCTTCTATGTTACTATAATACAGGGGAGGGAAAATGGGATTCATTTTAAAATTTTGTCAGAAAATATTTTACTGCTCATTTCAAATTCAAAGTGCTGTGGCATTGTCCTTGTATTGTGTATTTGTCAATTATTCGATTCTACTGTATTTAGTGCTCCTTTAACCCCCCTCATATTTTTGAGCAGGCCATATCAAGTACATAGGTTAATGGGCTCAATTTTTAAGCTTCCTCTTCTAGGAGTAAATATTCAGAATGCCCTTTACAACTAGTATTACTAAATATTAGACATTTTAAAACAATGTAAAACACACATGGGGTATATTTATTAGATGCCGGGCGGACATGATTTGCTGTAGCAAATCATGTCTTCATGACATCGCTAAATCATACGCTGTCAGCATTTAACATTGCACAAGCATTTCTTGTGAAATGCTTATAAAACACGTAGATGGTCCACAGCACTTTATAAAAGTAATCACTTTATTGGGAACAGCATACAAATGAATAAGTAACGTTTCAGGGTCTCCCCCTTAATCATACCTAGTGTGCAAACATTTCAAACAAGCTTATAAAGGCATTTTGGCGCCAGATTTTCCATCGCTAGATTTCTACTGCCATCTTCTGGTCTTTACAAGTAACTGCAGTTATACAAACATTTTATGCAATAGCCCTGCAAAATATCAATTGTGCTGGCTCAACCTATCTCCTATTCTTCTAGTAGTTTCACCTAAGTAGATTAGCGAACAAGGACATTTGATCAAATAGATTACAAATTTCGATTCACATGTGAAAAAACGGTTTATTTTGTACTTTTTTCCATTTTGCGGATGATTAAAGGAATCCCCTTTGATAATGGAGCTGCAACTCAAGCAGATAAGGCAAGGGTAGCTGCCTGTCACCTTTTCCCCTATTTGGATTTGTTCTGATTTTTTCTTGGATCCTATATAGGAACTGACTAGATGATCCCTCAAATGTTTAACCCTTCTATGGGCTGTGAGGGGGGTATTTTAAAGGCAGGAATGTCCTCATGACAGCCATGTAGTATACTCCAATGTGTGTTAACTATGTGTTTGATTTTTGGACTGAACTGGGTAACAAACACCATACGGTCTGTATCCTCCTTTTTCTTGTGTGTGACTTCCACTCCTATAATTTCAGTCATTTTTTGTAATAGCAATTTTTTGACGTATCACCGTGTGATGAACTTTTGTTGCATCTCTTCAAGTCTAAGCTCTGCTCCGTTGCCCTCACTGACAATTCTTTTTACCCTCAGTAATTGGCTCTTGGGCAGTGAGTCTCTAAGTTTCCTAGGGTGGAAGCTGTTATAGTGCAACAAGGTGTTTCTATCGGTTTCTTTAGTGAAGAGATCAAATGTGAGAGTATGTCCCTTTTTATGTATTACTGTATCTAGAAAAGATATAGACTCAATGTAAGTCACAGAAAACTCCAATCCCCTCCCAGCAGAGTTAAGTTCTTGCACAAAGTTTTAAAGGGATCCAATGTCACCCCACCATATGCCAAAGGCGTCATCTATGAAACGCCACCAAACTGCTCCCATTTCTTTAAAAATCTTATTTTCATAGATGACTCTCTCCTCAAATTCATTCATGAACAAATTGGCATACGATGATGCGACATTGGACCCCATAGCTGTACCTTTAACTTGAACATACCAGTTATCCTGGAAAAGGAAATAGTTGCAGTACAGTACCAGTCTTAATAGGTTCTCAATAAAATAACATTTAGGATCAGTGTACCCCTTATTATTCCTAAGGTTTTTTACTATGATCCCTATTCCTGTTTGTGTGTGTTTGCTGTATACAGGCTTTTTACATCCATAGTATACAGAATAAACTTATCAGAATTAAATTCTAGATTCCTAGCTTTGTTTAAGAAGTCCCCAGTATCCTTCAAATAAGAGGACATCTTGATAACCTCTGACTGCAGGATTTTATTTAGAAATATTTGTGTACACTGAATCTACACTGGAGACTATTGGCCTACCAGGTGGTCTTTCTACATCCTTGAGGATTTGGAGTACCGTGTAAAATATTGGGGTTCTTGGACTTTTACAAATAATCCATCAATTGTTTGTCAACATGTCCTTGTGCAAAACCTCTATCAAGGACATTTTTTTATTTATTTTTGTATTTCAATTATTGGATTATGTGGCAAGACCTTATATGTTTCAGTGTCAGTTGTGCAATGATCTCAGAAATATAATAGGATTTGTCCAGAACCACTGTGGCTCCACCCTTGTCTGCCCCCTTAAGTATAATGTTAGAATTTTTCTTAAGGTTCAGTAATGACTATCAGGTTTAGTGAAGTTATTGTTACATTTAAAATCAGATTTACCAAAAATTTTTTTATGCTTAACCTTTTCCTTTAATTGATACAAATCTTTGTTAACCCATTTGATAAAGGTATTCACACTATGGTCAGTTACTACAGGATTAAAGGTATTTTACTTATACAAGCCTGAAATGGAATATTTTTTACCGTTTCTAGGGTGGAAAAAGTTATCACCTTTGATAAGGCTGTGGCAATTGCAACAACCCAGACATGGGAAGCAGCCATTTCTTTTGGGGCCCAGAAAGGTTTGTTTTGAGATTTTTTGAGGCCCTATATCGGATTTAATAAGTTGGTCTCTCAGATTTTTGTCTCTTGCCGCCATGTTTTTTTTATTCTAGTATATGTGGATTACTCAGTTTTAATATATCCCAATGTTTATTTATCAAATGCATTATTTTGCCACTCTGCCTATTATATTGGGATACAAAAAGCAATCTGTGTTTACCTTTAATACCCTGTCGGGCGCTTTTTGTAATTTGTTAATGGATTATCATACATTTCCAAAACGTGCTTTGTTTCATCTTGAATTAGATCATCCGGGTAACCCCTCTCTTTGAATAAATCTGCCATTTCATGCAATCTGGACTCCAATCTGTCTTTCTTAGTCACAATCCTACATACTCTTAGAAATTGACTCCTGGGTAAAGATTTTTTGAGGGGTGCAGGATGAACACTATCATACCGTAATAAATTATTATGATCTATACTTTTTTTTAATATAAATCTATTTTAATAACCTCATCATTCTTATATACCCTGGTATCCAGGAAATTAATTTCCTCCTCACTGTACTCCAGAGTAAACTTAATATGGTCAGTAGCCTCATTTAACTGAGACACAAATTCCAATAGGTTTCCAATGTTGCCCAACCAGATACCAAAAATGTCATCAATGTAGAGCCACCAGGTGCCGCCACATTGATTATATAAACAATTCTCATAGACAAAAAGTTCTTCATAACAATTCATAAAAAAATTGGCATAGGTTGGAGCGACGTTGGAACCCATAGCAGTACTTTTTAACTGCATTTAAAATTGATCCTGGAAGTTGTACTCACAGCCATATGTTTGTATCTCTTCTTGACAGACAGATGTATCACTTGTTAATTTGTGTAATGTATCATATGCACAGCTGCTTCTGTCATTTTCACAATGTACCATGGCTCAATTATATTGTTTCCTCTTCTCTCTCAATAAAAAGAATTTAAAAAAATAAAAATTGATCCTGGAAGAGGAAGTAGTTCTGATACAAAATAATTTCCAAAATTTGTATAATGAAGTCACATTCTAATTGCCCATATAACTTTGATTGAATCAATATTTTATTAATAACGCCTAAACCGCTGGAGTGGGGAACTGGGGAAAAGTATATAAACTTGATACGTCCAAAATATATAGGATACATTTCCCAGTAGGCAGGTTCAAATCCTGTAATTTACCCAGAAAATCTCCTGTATCCTTAATAAAAGAATTGGATTTCTCCACAAAGGGTCTAAGTATTTTGTCTAGGTAAATGGCGATATTTGAAAAGACAGACCTCACCCCAAGGACAATGGGGCACCCAGGGGGTCTCTCTTGTTTTCGTGCACCTTTGGTAGTGTATAAAAAACGGGTGTCTTGGGGTATGAAACTGTTTAAAAGTTTACAACTTCTTCTGGAATAATCCCAACCTTATTGGCTCTGCGGAGGCATGTTTTATTCTCCTGTTGAATCTTGGACAGTGGATTATTATTCAATGGTAAATATACATTCTGGTCAGATAATTGCATTTTAATCTCCTTAATATAATAAACCCTGTCCAAGATAACGACCGCCCCACCCTTGTCCGCCTCCTTTAACATTATCATTTTATTTTTCTTCAGACCATCAATAGTTAATCTGTCTATTTTGGAAAAATTAGAAGTGACCAAATTCCTAGCCATTTCTCTGTTCTTATGTAATGTTTCCACATCCTGTAAAATTAGTTTGCTAAATGTATCAATGCTAACATCATATTTATTTGGTATAAATTGACTCTTATTCTTTAAACCAAACTTTTTTAGGGACAGATTATCATTTACACATACATTTTGTGTAGATACTATGTCTGACTGTTGAAAGCATATATCAGAAAAAAAATATTTTAACTTGAGAGTCCTGAAAAAGTGATATAGATCTTGTAATTGGGAAAAATTAGTCAGAGCCCGGACAAAAAGATAATCCTTTATCTAGAGTCTCTAATTTGTTTGATGTTAGTGTTTGCTTTGATATATTTACCACTAACGCTTCTGTTGTCTTCGTCTGAACCTGGTCTCCGGTTTGCGCCGTTTGCTGGCTTCGATTTCTTTTCCATTGTTGCTTCACCCCTCTCCTGATCCGCTACCGTGCTCTGAGTCCCCCGACGAGATATCCGTCATTGTATCCAATGTTTCTGCACTCTTTTTGGTCTGCTGGTATCGTCTGTGACCTGGACCGGAAGTGTTGCATCTTTGACATCCGGTTTTCCCCCGCCAGCAATAGACTTCCCCAGAAGTGTAATCAACCTTATCACGCTGGAATTTTTTTACGATCTTGGATGGTTTTCTTGAGGTCGGAAATCATCTTATTAGTCTCAGCTAGAAACTTATCCATTTCCTCCATCAACATGCCAGATTTTAGCTCTGTCCCCATCCTTGTCAAATCAGAATCAATCTGTGTCAACTCCAGCTACAGATATTCAACCGTAGATACGATTAAATCGAATGAGCATTTATTTAGAATAAACTGGAATTTCTCACAATATTCTCTATTGTTGCACATTAATGTTGGTCTTGTGTACATTCTCAATCCCTGTGGGATGCGAGCCACTCTTTGGTACTCCGCCAAGGTAGTCGAGTGCAGTTCAAAAGCAATTTGTTTTCTCACCAACTTCTCATACTCCTTACTGACCGTTTCAGAGGGGGAAGTTTTCAGGAATTGCAGCTAGTGAAATAAATACAAAGTTTCGGATCTACCGATCCTTAATCATGTATACATTAAAACACAATGAGTGTCCTAAATAGCCTATACTAAACTCCTCTTACTGTGACATCATACAGGTAATTGATTGCCACCCCCTAAACTTAACCCTTATCACCACTGGTATAGAGAAATTGTATCCAAGTGCAATAAACAACTAATATAGAAACCATAATGCTAAAAGATTAGACATTAAAAACTTGCTTGTTGATATTCCACAAATGGCAATAAGAGGCACACTATATCTTACTGTTCAAATTTACATATAGACAATTATCTTATTAAATGTGCAATTACAGAAATACAGGTAGATCCCAATTCCTATTCATACTTAGTGGGCCTGCTGTACTCTTTTCTTTGGATACTTGCTTGAGGCTTTGGTGGTGTGAAGCCTGTCAGTATGTACGTTTTTTGCTACCCTGGTGTGCTATAGGTTCTTGGATTTAGGATATTACAAGAACCCATTTCCCTGACAGTGTCGCATGCTCTCTTGAACCAGAAGCTTACACCCTACAATATGGCAATTAACACATTCATTAAAACTCTCTGCACAGCAACTAGAATATGTATTGCCAGACACTGGAAGATGGGAGCCCCGACGTGGCAGGAGGTGTTAGATAAAATAGAATATACATATAACATGTCAGAATTATCTGCAGCAATACAGAGGACCAAAGAGCAGTTTACTAAGATCTGGTTTTACCGGATCATGCAGGAGGAGGGAATAGATATACGAATAGGGGAATACTGCAACTACCGGCAAAGACCTTGAGAAAGGAATGGCTTAAGTAAGAGAAGGGACACTATCAAAAGTTAAACACCCTAGAATAAGGAAAGGGATCAAACATACCTCACCACCACCTCGATATACAATTGAATAGGTACTGTTGGATCGGAATGTAGATGACCACGAAAAGGACCATTAAGCTGTTTAGAATTGTTTTATTTGTTACACAGATTGTTTAGAAATTTAAATGAAAATAATTAAAAAATGTATATTTTAGGGGGAAATATGAGGATTGCAATGTGACACTTTAATGTAATTGTGCTGGACAAGGCAATGTCTTTGATATTTGATAAAAATTAATGTAGAAGGAAGTATACATGTACACCTATGTAAGAGGGGATAGGAAATCTCAAGGACTAAAATGACATTAATTCTCTAGACCAGGATGATTGAGAGACTTTATTACAGTATGCCACAGGAGACTCCTAAAAATCAAACTAGGACACTTCCTTCTTTACGCAATAAGACCGGGGCGGGATCTAAGCTTTGTACAGAAGGCAAAAAAAAAAAAAAGATTTTGATTGTCATGTATTTAAATCTGTTATGCTGTAATCTTATGTTTATGCTTCAAATAAAGAAATATGTCAACTTAAAATAAGCCATTATAAAATATTTCCAACATTTCTAGTATCTAAAAGAGTGGGGGGTTCGAGAAGTTGAAAGTTGCAGCAGACTACGCACATTAGTTGCCATTACTACTGAATATAGATCAAGATCTCAATAAATAAAAAATGTGCTACTCATTTTTCCTCCTACCTTTATTGCAGTAAAAGAACCATCTTTTACACCAGGGGTCAGCAACCTTGGCACCTCAGATGTTTTGGAACTACATCCCATGATGCTCAGACAGTCTAAAGAATTTTTCAGCATCATGGGAAATGTAGTTCCAAAACATCTGGACAGCCAAGGTTGCTGACCCCTGGTTTACACAATGTAACTAAAACTTTTTTCTGCAGGTACAAAAGAAAGAGAGAGAAATTCTATCTAGCGGACGTAAGGTGAAATAACAGAAAACATTTGTAAGTATTATTTTATATATATATATATATATATATATATATATATATATATATATATATATATATACACAGTTAAGTCCAGAAGTAATTGGACACTGACATAAGTTTTGTTATTTCGGCTGTTTCCCAAAATAAATGAGCCCCTGAAATAAGGGGACTGTGTATGAAAATTGTTGAAATTCCTAAACGTTTCCTACGATATTTTTGTTAAACCCCTTGAATTAAAGATGAAAGTCTGCACTTCAATTGCATCTCGGTTGTTTCATTTAAAATCCATTGTGGTGGCGTATGGAGCCAGAATTATGAAAATTGTGTCGGTGTTCAATTATTTACAGACCTAACTGTGTGTGTGTGTGTGTGTGTGTATGTGTATATATATATATATATATATATATATATATATATATATATATATATATATATATATATATATAATGACTTTGCCATCATGATACACATATTCTTATAGTTTTTTCTAGTGATTTTACTAATTCAAACCACAACTCTTCCAATGAATTGAAATTGTTTAAAAAAAAAAACAAAGCAGAAAAATAATCCCAATTTCATACAATGTCCTCGCACTCTTGATGGATTAGAATGGGAACGACAGACTTTTATAAAGCTCTCTCCCCCTTTTTAAAACATTGGACCTGACGATGAAAAACTTGTTAGCTCAGAGAAAAATCTCGCCAAATCTTTTGGGGCTTTTTTTGAGAATTATATTGCAATGTCAATTTTTATCCTTCACATCCAGGACTCTACATAGTGAGAGAAACACTTCTCAAGCTAAAACGTGCATTTCTAAAATTATTTATGTTGAAATAGTTTTTATTAACCTTTTCCCAACGTTAGGGCTGGGCTTTAGCGCCCTTAGGACGGCATGGAACGTCCTACACATTTGGCTGTACTGAAGCCAACGGCGCTTCCAGAATGGGATTGGGACCTGGTGGGTGTGCTTAGTGTTGTAGGCTCGCCCCCCTGACCCGATCCCATCAATGAAATCTCGCGATCGCATAATTTCAATTTGTGTACATTACAACGTTGTTCCGATGTAGACAAATCAAATTCGTCACAAAAGGGTTAAAGTAAAGTTTTACAAACTGTATACACAAATTTACATGTGCAGTACACATAGAATACCATTAAAATCTTTATTTTAAGTCCCAACCAGCCCATTACTAATGTTAAAAATATGCACTCTTTGAGATGAATAATAAGGAGAAACTAATAAGAAATTAGAAGGTAGTCTCTGGATCAATCTTGGTTTAGGTCAGTGGGCTTCTTGACGAATCATTGCATTCAAACTACCCCAAGGATCCCTTTATCAGGACCAAAAATAGTCACATTGCTCTAGATATTTTCATAAGTTGTTAGTACAAGGTATACTGTCTAAATATATCTTCGGTTAAATACAACTAAAGTTGACTTAAAAACGGAAAGCATAATAACAAAGATTTTGGTTACTTAATAGGGATGGGCGAATGTGTTTATATCCGAATTCGATTGTTAGAACGAATGTTATTATAGAAATTCGATTTATGTAATAGAATGTTGATAAGAACGAATATTCTTAAAAATTCGATTTTCGAATGTTATTTACAGTTTTCGAATGTCACATTCAAATTCGAATATTACATTTATAAAACACGATTGTAGACTAGAAACACTATTTCGAATGTCACATTCGAATCGAATGTCACATTCGAATTCGAATATTACATTTATAAAACACAGTATTAGACATTAAATACTATTTCGAATTCGAATGTCACATTCAAAACACAGTATTAGACTAGAAATACTATTTCAAATTCAAATGTGACATTCAAATTCAAATGTAGCATTCGAATTCGAATATTACATTTATTAAACACAGTTGTAGACAAGAAATACTATTTCAAATTTGAATGTCACATTTGAATTCGAATGTCACATTCGAATATTACATTTCGAAATTGAATGAATACATAGCTAAACATTCTATTATTCGAACAAATATTTTCGAATTTTATTGAAAAATTAGAAAATAGAATGTTAGAATGTTATATAAACATTCTAAATTTGATTTGAACGAATGTATCAAAATTCATTTTAAATTTCGAATTTTTAGAAACATTTGCCCATCCCTATTACTGAATATTAAGAGTGTGTGTCAGTGTTTTTCTTATCACTTTTTCTTGTTAAACAAGTGTAGGAGAATGCTATTTCATTTATAGAGTTTATAAGTAGAAGAAAACTCATCTTAAAGCTACTCAAGTGTCTCTACCCTTAACAAATCTACAACCTTTTTGACCCTACTGAATACATTTTAGGTGTCTTGCATCATCCAGTAGAACCATATTTTATGGAATGTATCTACTGTATCTAGAATCCTTCTAAAATTATTTAAAGGACCTCACAGTGCTGACGAGTTATTTAATCATCTTGCGAGAGCGGAGAACTTTAGATCCTCAGACCTTTTGGCTGAACAAAATCTAATAATTATTATCGCATGTTTACGTTAAACATTCAGTTTATTAATAGATCTTTGAAAGTTTAATTTTTAACAGATTATTCTTTCTATTCTGCAGAATCATTCATAGACCAAGGAAACAACTGTATGAATCTATTCTATAAAGACAAACTCTTCTGAAGAACATTCTGGCATATACTCAATAAAAGCCATTGGTGAAACTAATATCTCCCAGAAAAACTTATTGCAACAACGTAACTCAAAGAGATTAGTACCCAACTTTTATCAAAGCTGTCATCAATCTATCTCGCAACTGTTCACTACGCCACATAGA
Organism: Bombina bombina; assembly: GCF_027579735.1. Classification (NCBI taxonomy): domain Eukaryota; kingdom Metazoa; phylum Chordata; class Amphibia; order Anura; family Bombinatoridae; genus Bombina; species Bombina bombina. The sequence goes on from NC_069506.1 coordinate 20,784,262, forward strand.
ACGGTTCCATTGTCAAGGACACTGTTATCACAAATATGTCTTCAAAACTTTATTAAACAAAATACACCCTCTATAAAACAGGCTGCTCTAACATATGCACAAATCTTTGAAAAAAAAGTAAAATAAAATAAACAACAACAACCTCAACAGGTTTGAAGTAGCAAGAGATGACTGTGAGCTATGTTAATTTATTGCAATACAACACAATTAGAAGGTGACGAACCTGAATTCAAACATATTAGGTAGTCCTTATCAATACTGAATCAACTAGGTTTACCTACCCATAGACCACATATCCGTTAAAACACCCTTGAAAAGCCTGGAAACATCTGTTCTTATAGTTTTTTTGTGTTTGGGAAAAACATTGAAAAATAAAAATCCTTGTCAGCTTGAGGAGTTATAGAGGCACTGAATTAATTCTGGTTTAGGTGAAAACCCACAATCACACCCCTAAAACACCTGTGCTCAGCTCATACTCAGCTGTCTGGAGAGTTTCCTTTTCTATCTAGCAAGAATATTTTTCTATAACAAAATAAACAAACATTTACATTTACCATGTTTTGAGCGTGTTTTTTTAATTTGTTGAGGTAATGACCGTTTTAACCACGTAGCAATAGGTTCTTGTCTCATGTACACAATTTCATGTATTTGGCGCCCACTAACTATATGCTTGGTAAGGTAGGTGAAGAGAGGCTCAATAAATTCTGACCATGATCTCGCCTTTACGAGGTCACTCAGCAATCTTACAAGTACCAATGAATCTAGCCCAATGGTTTTAATTATTACTGTGTGCATTTTTGAAAATGAAATAATATGTTTCATGTTAAATAGTTCATAAAAAAAAACAAAAAAAACAAAAAAAAACTTTGAAACACCACATTTTATACTAAGCAATGAAATGCATATTTGAAATTTTTTTGTATTAAAAAAAGAAAAGAAAAAGATATACATAGAAAAACCCTACATCTAAAAAACTGCTTAGCCTCCTACTTCCGCATTCAAAGTGAACAAAACTGATGAATGCACATCTCTAATAGCCATTTCAAATTATCACATTTTTTTCTGACAAATTTCAAAATATCTTCCATTTCCCTGCCCTCCTGTATCATGTGACAGTCATCAGCCAATCAAAAACTCATATGTAGACTCAAGTATAAAGGGAAAGTAAAGTCTAATTTATGTGGGAGAGAGAAGATGAAAGTAAGAGAAAAGAAAGCAGAATTTGTGGGGAGAGAAAAGATGGAGAGGGAGAAAAAGACAGAGAAAGAGGGGGAAACCAAATGGTACGAGAGAGGACTGAGTAGAAGAGAGATTCTGTAAGAAGAGAGGAAAATGAGAAAAGGGTATGTGGTGCTGCCCCCACATAAAGATGTTTGATTCAATCAGTGTTTGAAGCTCAAGAGAATGAGAATAACGAATGGGGAGTATAGTGAGAATGCTGAGCGGGGACAGAAGGGTGTGTTTCCATTAGTTAACCATATAATTATATACAAGCCAATAGTGCAATACTGCAGGGCTCGAACACATTAAATTGTCTACCTTTTGCACTTTATAACTCTTTAACTAGTCATGATGCTGTTTACAGAGGTTTCTGTCTGATATGGTGATATTTAAGGGTCTTGAGGGTATGTAATAATATTGTGCTGGGTCACGGAAAGACATCAGAGATCATTGACCTAACCATATCCACTTGTACTCAAACAATGACATACATACCCTCCCCTACACATGTTATAGCCTTATTCTCACCTTCAAGCATAATATACCCTAGAATTATTACACACACAGCACATGGGTTATGAATAATATAAATATACAGGATGCATGCCCTATAATTATCCCACACAGTATACAGGTTATGAATAATACACCATATAATTATCACACACAGTATACAGGTTATGAATAATACACCCTATATATTATCATATAATCATTATTTTAGTCCTTAAAAAACCTAACACTAACCCCCGAAGATCCACTTACAGTTTTTGAAGATCCTACATCCATCCTTAACGAAGCCGGCAGAAGTCTTCATCCAACCGGGCAGAAGTCTTCATCCAACCGGGCAGAAGTCTTCATCCATCCGGCGCGAAGCGGGTCCATCTTCAAGACATCCGGCGTGGAGCATCCTCTTCTCTTGACGTCTAACGAAGAATGAAGGTTCCTTTAAGTGACGTCATCCAAGATGGCGTCACTTGAATACCGATTTGCTGATAGAATTCTATTAGCCAATCAGAATTAAAGGTGAAAAAATCCTATTGGCTGATGCAATCGGAATTCAAGTGACTCCATCTTGGATGACGTCACTTAAAGGAACCTTCATTCTTCGTTAGACGTCAAGAGAAGAGGATGCTCCGCGCAGGATGTCTTGAAGATGGACCCGCTCCGCGCCGGATGGATGAAGATAGAGGATGCCGTCTGGATGAAGACTTCTGCCCGGTTGGATGAAGACTTCTGCCCGGTTGGATGAAGACTTCTGCCGGCTTCGTTGAGGATGGATGTCAGGTCTTCAAAAACTGTAAGTGGATCTTCGGGGGTTAGTGTTAGGTTTTTTTAAGGGTTTATTGGGTGGGTTTTATTTTTAGATTAGGGCTTTTTGGCGGAAAAAGAGCTAAATGCCCTTTTAAGGGCAATGCCCGTCCAAATGCCCTTTTCAGGGCAATGGGGAGCTTAGGTTTTTTTAGTTAGGATTTTATTTGGGGGGTTGGTTGTGTGGGTGGTAGGTTTTACTGTTGGGGGGTTGTTTGTATTTTTTTTACAGGTAAAAGAGCTGATTTCGCAAAGGCCCTTTTAAGGGCTATTGGTAGTTTAGTTTAGGCTAGGATTTTTTTTTATTTGGGGGGGCTTTTTTATTTTGATAGGGCTATTAGATTAAGTGTAATTAGTTTAAATATCTGATAATTTCTTTTTTTAATTTGTGTAATTTAGTGGTTTTTTTTGTAATTTAGGTAATTGTATTTAATAAATGTAATGTATTTAATTGTAGTGTAAGGTTAGGTGTTAGTGTAACTCAGGTTAGGTTTTATTTTACAGGTAAAGTTGTATTTATTTTAGCTAGGTAGTTAGTAAATAGTTAATAACTATTTAGTAACTATTCTACCTAGTTAAAATAAATACAAACTTGCCTGTAAAATAAAAATAAACCCTATGCTAGCTACAATGTAACTATTAGTTATATTGTAGCTATCTTAGGGGTTATTTTACAGGGTTTTAAATAGGAATTATTTAGGTAATGATAGTAGGTTTTATTTAGATTTATTTTAATCATATTTAAGTTAGGGGGTGTTAGGGTTAGACTTAGGTTTAGGGGTTAATACATTTAGTATAGTGGCAGCGACATTGCGGGCAGCAGATTAGGAGTTAATAAATGTAGGTAGGTGGCAGCGATGTTAGGGGTGGCAGATTAGGGGTTAATAATATTTAACTAGTGTTTGTGATGCCGGAGTGCAGCGGTTTAGGGGTTAATATGTTTATTATAGTGGCAGCGATGTCCGGAGCGGCAGATTAGGGGTTAATAAGTATAATGTAGGTGTCGGCGATGTCGGGGGCGGGAGATTAGGGGTTAATAAGTGTAAGATTATGGGTGTTTAGACTCGGGTTTATGTTAGGGTGTTAGGTGTAAACATAAATTTTGTTTCCCCATAGGACTCAATGGGGCTGCGTTACGGAGCTTTACGCTGCTTTTTTGCAGGTGTTATGCTTTTTCTCAGCTGGCTCTCCACATTGATGTCTATGGGGAAATCGTGCACAAGCACGTAAAACCAGCTTACTGCAGCTTTCAGCAGCGCTGGTATTGGAGTGCGGTATGGAGCTCAATTTTGCTTTACGCTCACTTCTTGCCTGCTAGCGCCAGGTTTTTGTAAACCTGTAATACCAGCGCTGTAGGTGAGTGGTGACAATAACTTGCAAGTTATTACAGCACCGCTCATAACGCAAAACTCGTAATCTAGCCGTTTATTAGTTATTGCGGAGGGGGTTGGCGGTTGACAGGTAGATAGATATAGCGCATGCGTTAGGTGTTAGTTTATTTTTGCAGGCAGTTTCAGGAGTTACGGTGCTCCCATACTCAGCACAAGGCCTGCTGCGGCTGCCTTAGTATGACGAGGTGAAAATGGAGTAAGTCCTTGCGCTGAATATTGGATACCAATTTGTGACGTGGTCCCATGTTAGCTTATAGGAGTAAAAATTGCGGTGAACGGGTAAAATATACGCGCGTAACTTGTATGCTACGCCGTATATGTAATGCCAAAATCGCGTAAAAACAGGCGTCGACGGCTTTTGCGGGCACGCCGCATATGTAATTGGGCCCATTGTTGCAAAACAAGTTATATAGTGCTCTGGAATATAGGACTGATTTTCAGTTTTGCATTCCTGTAACTCCCACAAACCATTCACAGCTGGTAACCACCCAACTCATTGGTTTTCACACAAGGACCTCTGTGATGTCGGCCTCTGAACAAATCTAGCATTTTAAATGTAATAAAATTAATAGTACGTAATAGGGTGGTGCGTTCAGTTAATCCGCGTCACCTTCTCTGAATATTTTTGTTGCGCTTTCCATTAACCTCTTCCTAGGAAACAGTAATACAGAATTATAGTAAGGGGCGCTTTGTCGTAAATTCTGCCTACCAATAGGTGTCTTTAAAATTTTAGATTGGTCAATATTCTACAATTATATTCCATTTAAAATGAAGGCATCATGGGATTTGTGGTGTTCAGTTTATAACAATGACAGGGCATGCGCTTTAAAAAGGCCATCGACAAATCTGATGGCTAGAATGTTTTTTCAGAGACATACAGCGATTGGAATATGGTGAAGCAGGGAGCGCATGCACAGTGAGTTCATTTTTGGTGAAACAGCTGATTTCACGTCACCGGTAGTGACGTGATTTGCTAATCTGTAAGAACACCGGCACGTCTTTCTTACACTACATTCCAGTACTGACCTGTTTGCACATGTGCAGCAATTCTCCTTCAGACACCTGCACTGTAACCTAGGTTTCAAAATGGCAGCACCATGATTAGAGGGAGGTGCATGAAATGTGTTTAGTGTCATATACAATATCAGTAACTGCAGGTAAAATAAACACTGTATAACCCAGAGTAAGCAAAACCATTTGTCTATACTAAATATGGCGCACACTGTTTCATCTAAGGGATGGGAAAAAGATGCTTAGAACTTTTTTATGCAATATTTTTTAAAATAGTTTTATTCTATAGGGTTATTATGAGTGTAACTGTACTTTGTAATGTACTTTTGATGTTTTGTGACACTTTTTGTTTAGCGAAACAATTAAGCAGAGCTCTGAGGTTGCAATCACGCATTTACTTTCAACTTCTATTACAAGCGCTCCTTCTAACACGTGCAAACAGCCGCAATAAACCCGATATCGTTTGCACGTAACTGTTAGCACGCCACCACAGTAATCTGGCCCATAGTGTATGGGGTAGTATATCTATATGTACAGATAATACCTATATACCTGGAAACAGCCAACGAGCCAATTGGCAGTTGTAGTCACATAACCTAGCTGCAAAGCACACACACACACATTTTGTTTAAAATAAAAACTTACCTTAAAGTGCCATAAAACATGTTGAGATTTGTGCATATCCTAAAAGGTCTAATTAAGTAAAAATAGTTTGCCTAAAAAAATGTTTAAAAATTGCTGGCAAGTATTTTAAAATAATTTTCAAAAATGAGCAAAAATAATTACATAGCTATGCTGTCTGAATTAGTCAGATCCACTCCACTTATCAGTAATTAGCATCAGAAACACAGGCATTGTATTTTAACTGAGTTCACATTAGCTTATTTGCTTCTAGGCATGCTCCAGCAGATAATGAGTGTTAAAGTCTGCATTCTACCAAATCAAAGGTGGATATAGATACAGCCATAGAAGAAATTGTGTGTGGGGGGAGTTGGAGCTGTACAATTGGATACTTAAAAGAAAGGGTTAATGGTGAGGCACTGCAGTATAGATTTGCAGGTAAAGTAATTAAAGTGCATATTATTATATTTTGTCTCTATCCCAACTTCTTTTATGTCCCTTTAATTTCATTGCTTGCGTTCCGATTCGAACAGTAAGATATTATGCATTATATATATATATATTGTGTGTATAATATATATATATATATATATATATATATATATATATATATATATATATATATATATATATATATGTGTGTGTGTGTGTGACTTTAAGATCCTTTTAACACTTTGAACAAAAATAGTGGTACTTCTAAATGTTTGACCTTATTCTACATCGCATGAATATTTATGTTTTGATGTTCTAATCTGACCATATAGCATGCGTGAAACCTTCACTTGTCTCAAAGCTTGAGTGAGGAGAATCAGCGTACTTGAGTGAGTTCCAGGTCAACAAGCAGAGAATTGACAGAACACCAAATATTTATAATAGCTCGAAGATAGCCCGTCCCACCCTGAGATTCTGCTGATTTCAGGAACTATCATTCTGTTTACCATTTTCTACATAGATAGATACATTAAAGGGACATTCTAGGGCAAAAATTGCAAGCTTTCATAAGTTATCATATTATTTGTGTATTACTATGTGTTTATCCCCTGACGGGTTCTGGAAACAGCCAACGAGCCAATTGGCAGTTGCAGTCACATGACCTAGCTGCAAAAGCACACACACACAGATTTTGTTTATAATAAAAACTTAACTTAATGTCATTACTTACTTTCCCAATCGAACAGTAAGATATGCATTTTATCTTTTTATTTGCAAATCAGAATTGCTGATGTGAAAGGGAAGAAATATAAGGTTAATCATGACGTTTGTTCTGTTGATAAACCGTGTTTAGAATAAACATAGTGACTCATGTATTAATTATAATAAATATATAGGAAGACTAAAAAAAGTACTTATTGTTAAGCACTCTTGCCTCAAACCTTTAAACATCAAAAAAAGATGGCTACAGATAAACATAACCATCCATACTGGTAGAGATAAACACAGAAACAATGGAAATCAGTGTCTAAGAAATTTATTAAGCATAGTAGGAGAGTAAAACCCTCAAACATGAAATGATGAAATTGCTAGTAACACAATAATCAAACAATCAATCAAATTGAAAATAACAAAAAATAAGCTAGCAGTGAACTTATCATACTAACGGCTAGATTTAGAGTTCTGCGGCCAAAGGGGTGCGTTAGCTACGCATGCTTTTTTCTGGCCGCACCTTTTAAATACCTCTGGTATGATCTTGGATGTTCACAGGCGGTCATTACAAGAGAGTGCAGAAGCCACCCAGCTGTAAATAGCCTTGTTTCCTGCTCACCGCTCACACGCAGCTTTCTTCTGCCGGGGCCAGGGGAAAGGACTGTCCCTTAAGCTCCTTCCAGCTCACTAGAAAAGACAAGAGCAGCTCGGCTACACTTCTGCCTGCAGACACAGATGTTCCGGTCAGCACTTCCAGATACGTTTGTAAGTGACTGTCACACTACACGCTCCTACTCTGAGCGCATATCAGAGGCCATTATCCCTCTCAAGTACAACTAACACAGCAGCTCCCTCAATACAGTAGGCTTGATACCTTAGTCACAACCATATCGTATTACAAAGTGACTTGACGCTATATCGTATCAGACTGACCTCAAAGTTACATTGCAACACTGAAACTACTATATACAGACAGAGAGGGGAAGCATTACCATATTTGAAACTACTCACTAAAAAACTGCACAATTTTAAAGAACTGAGCTGCTAAAGTGTGGATAGCTGTGGTGTCCCATAGGTTGTTCCCTGCCCCCTCCATTTCCCGCTGGCCCGAGCCAGCGGGTCATATCCCAGTCTCCCTCACCGACTTCGTCCAGTGTGGACATCTGCCCTGGGGGTAGGGGACAGTGTGGATGCTTTGGCACATATGATGAGGAGGGATGCTGTCCGCTTTAGTTATATTGGGCTATCATAATGACTGATAATATAAATGATGGCCGTGTGAGATGATTGGAATGGATGGTCTGACAGAGAATTGAAGACATAAAAGAGTTGAAAACTCTCCATATACCACAACAAAATTTTCACCCTCAATAAACATCCACTATGCCCCACAAATGCAAATATACATGTAAATAACAGATGAGGGTGCCACAGAAAAAAATAAATAAGAGGCTTGAATAGATGACGGATAGCCGCTGAGAAAATCTCTATGTCTGTGCATACACAAAATTAACTGGCAGAGGTCTGGAATACAGCTAGCCTTTTACCCTTAGCAAGGAAAGAAAGGGAAACTATATACATACTATAAAGGAGAAGGCTGCATACTCTCAACATCTCGTATTAGCAAAACTATTTTACTACTGCCAACACTCAAGGCGAGTAGGAGGGAGAAAAAACTGACTTTATATATATATATCTTTGGCTGCCTGCAATATTTGTATATACCACAGTGTACTTTTGTGCACCATTGACACCTACTATGTCTACCAGAAAAGGCCCCAAACATGACAAAGGGGCAAAACCCGTCTCAGTCGATACATTCTTTAAGGCATCTAAACTAACTAGGTCTCAAGATCCAGTTGCAGATGAAATAGAGGATGACATGGAGTCTGAGACTGAGGAGGAATCTAATGGTATGACACCAGTAACCAGAGCAGATCTTCAATCCCTAGTCTCTAAACAGGACATTACAACTAATTTTGAGAAACTATGGGAGAAAATGGACAGTTTTCAGGCGACAATAACCAGCAGCCTTACTACAATCAAAAATGAGATATCAGAACTGGGAAGCAGAGTTGACTCTTTAGAAACAGCTGCAGATGAGATGGGAGAGGACGTGGTTGCAGCCTCGGAAACTCTAGCCACACAACAACAGGCTATAACGGAATTAGAAGAGAAAATTGAGGATATGGAAAATAGAAGCAGAAGATCCAATCTTAGACTCAAAGGAATACCAGAGGCCGTAACGGCTGAAGAGCTTCATACATATCTCCAACAGCTATTTCACGCAATCCTGGGAACACCTGCTGACTCTGATTACCCAATAGAAAGAGCCCATAGAGCCCTTAAACCCAAGCCTAAGCCAGATCAACCACCAAGAGATGTGATTATTAAATTGTTGAGATTCCCGGATAGGGAGAAGATACTCCTAGCAGCCAGACAAAATCCCATGTTTAAATTTCAAGGAAACATTGTTCAATTTTTCCAAGACCTCTGCGTTAAAACTTTACAAAGGCGATATGCACTACGCCCTCTTACTCTACTACTGAGGAAAAATCAGATCCCATATCGATGGGGCTTTCCCTTTGCACTACATGTAATCCGGAATGGGAGAACTACATCCATCAAGACAAAGGAAGAAATCCCAGATATCTGTAAAGTCCTTGGCCTAGAAGCTCCGGACATTTCAATGGGGGAAACATCAGGGCCCCCGCCAAATCTATCCCAAACTCGCCCGAAGCCTCAAAGATCTAAGTGGAAGACAGTGACTAAGAAGAAGACAAAGAGCTGAACCTATCCAAAGAGAAATATGGAAGGTAAAGTGCAATACCTAGACTATGGTAAGACACACTTGGAGCTTAACCATATTAGATGATCTTTAGTTACCTGTAAAGAGTAACTATATGGACGTGCTCCAGGAAATTTGGTATGAATAAAACTCTTACTAAAAAAGACAACCTGGTGTGAACTCTGGTAAGACTATCTGTTTGCTATTGTTTATATTAGTTTTGACACATGTTTATCCTCAGGATATATCAATACTGGTTAATGTTGATTTTATGTTTGTTTTTGTTTATGTTATATAGAGTTGTAGGGCATTGTGTATTAAACTGTTGCTCACTGGGGGAAGCTGACGTAACGACAAATAGGAGACAGGAAAGAATCCCAGGACTCTTAAGACACTGGACAAGATATCATACAGACCCAAAAGACGATCGACTGACACACTGTTTATTGAGACAGACTATAAGGGGAAAGAGATTAACATACACACACATAAGGGATAATGACATTGCCTAGAATTGTGTTACTCTCGCATAATGCGAGAGGTCTCAATACAGACATTAAAAGGAGGACAGCTATGACCACTTACAGACGACTAAAGGCCACTGTTATTTATCTCCAGGAGACCCACTTTCTCAAAAGCACTATCCCAAAATACTGGGCAAAAGACTATCCACAACAATTTCACTCCACCTTAGACTCCAAAAAAAGAGGTGTTTCTATTTTAATACATTCATCTATATCATTCACACATAGTGAGACCATTTCGGATAGGGAGGGTAGATATTTATTAGTGTCAGGGAAGATAGGGGACACAGATGTGCTTTTGTGTAATGTATACGCACCAAACGAGCAACAAGACAAATTCTTTGAAAATATCTCACACTTACTGACTAGCTGGTCCAGAGTGCGAATATTGTTGGCAGGTGATTTTAATATTGATCTTCAAGCATTAACAAAACAGAATCTTACCCTGTCATCAATGAAAAAGCAACGCCAAAAAACAATTGCTAAGAATATTCTGGGCCTCCTAGACCAACACTCTTTACACGACACCTGGAGGGTTCTAAATGGGGGGTCAGGGGATACAACCTATTATTCGTCGGCCCATGATAGTTATAGTAAAATAGACTATATGTTCACTAGCCAGATCCTGCAACCAGTAACTCAATCAATAGACATACATCCGTGCGTGTGGTCTGACCACTCTATCACACAAATGTGCCTTGGTAACCTCTCAGACCCCAAGAGAATAAAGACTTGGACATATGACCCCAACTGCACGAAAAACCCCTTAGTGAAGAATAATATAATTAGACACTTAAAAGAGTATTGGCAACTTAATATAGACTCCACAACTAATCCAATTATGCCATGGGCAGCACACAAGACAGTATTGAGAGGGATTCTTATTAAGGAAAAAACTCAATATAAAAAACAAAGGGACTCCGACATAAAACAGATGGAGACAGAAATTAAATCGTTAGAAACACTACACAGACAGAATCAATCAAAAACTACTTTGAAGCTGCTCACTAACAAAAGGCAGGGTCTACACTCGCTACTAAATGAACACTCTTTAAGAGCGGCACACAAGTTAAAAACGAACTACTTTATTTTTTCTAACAAACCAGATAGATACTTAGCGAAGAAAATTAGGGACAACTATCAAGCCCTTGCCATAGCACAGATACAAAAGTCCAATGGACAGATGACCTCCCACCCTCAGGAGATTGTTGATATATTTGCACAGTTTTATAGTGAACTGTATGACGGTACAAAGACACAGCACAGCCCCTCAACGCAAAAGATATTTGATTCCTTTTTGGTAAAAGCGAATTTGCCACAGATCACTGAGGAAGATAGGGAGGCCCTAAATACCAAAATAACACATATGGAGGTGTTAACGGCTATCAAAGAACTTAAGCCAGGTAAAGCTCCAGGACCCGATGGGTTTCCAGGAGAATATTATAAAGCATTCAAAGAACTATTAGTGCCCCACTTGGTAATGTTGGCAAACCATATTATGGAGGGAGGGACGATACCTAAGGATCTCCTGAGGGCTAGAATAGTGGTCATACCAAAACAGGGGAAAGATCCCACAAAATGTACTAGCTATAGGCCGATCTCTCTTATCAACCAGGACCTCAAAATTATAACGAAAATTATGGCCAATAGATTAAAACATATCTTACCCTCTATTATACACGCAGATCAGGTCGGGTTCATTAAAGATAGGGAAGCCCCAGACAACATTCGCAAAATGGTTTCGGTAATAGATTATCTACGAGACAAAGGAATGCCTTCTCTGGTCCTTTCACTGGACGCGGAGAAGGCATTCGATAGGGTGGATTGGAAATATATGTTAGCGATTCTTACAGAAATGGGATTTAATGGGGGATTTTTACAGGCTATTAAGGGATTATATTCAAAACCTACAGCACAAGTCAGGGCAATAGGACACCAATCTAAAGAAATATGTATACTTAACGGTACGAGACAGGGATGCCCGCTCTCACCTTTAATCTTTGCACTATGCATTGAACCGTTGGCAGCATATATTCGGAATTGTCCGGATATATCAGGAGTGGAGATAGGGAAGATAAATCATAAAATAGCTCTATTTGCGGACGACGTGCTGCTTACGATTACAAACCCGTTAGTATCCCTACCCTTCCTCTACCAAGCTTTAGATCTGTTTTCGCAAATATCGGGCTATAAAATCAATGCTGATAAATGCGAAGCATTGCCTTTATCTATCCCAAAACATACGATTAAATTGATCGAAGCCAATTTTGATTTTCAATGGGCACCAGAAGGGTTGAAGTACCTGGGGATTAAGCTAACTACACACTCCTCGAAATTATATATGGCAAATTACACTCCCTTGTTTAAGGCAATCCGATCTGAGTTAGGGAAATGGAGAAAGATGGGCTTTTCCTGGTATGGTAGAATGTCTGCGGTGAAGATGACAATCTTGCCCAGAATTCTATATTTATTCCGTGTACTCCCTATTAAAATCAATACTTCAGACCTAGACGACCTTCAGAAGGATATATGTAGATTTTTGAGAGATTATAAGAAATCGAGGATATCCCGACATATCTTACAAAGACATAGACAATTGGGAGGAATAGGCGTCCCTAACTTACACGACTATTATACAGCAGCCCGGTTGGCTCAGACTGCGATACTGGGGAGACGACAGACTGATATACTTTGGCCTGCTTTGGAAGCAGAAATGCTGAGGCAAGAGACACCGGATGGTATTCTCTGGAATAAGAATCTGAAAGACTCAGACGCCCTCTACCAAAATAAAATCACGATGCTCACTAGAAAACAGTGGATAGCTGCCAACCGGGAGGGAGGGATAGTTTCTACACACACACAAGCAATGCCACTAAAATATATAGTGAATGAAGACTCCAAATATAGAATTAGGAAATGGGAAAACAAGGGGTTATACAGGGTGGCAGACCTGCAGACCCAAGGCAAAGTACTGACTTATACCCAACTTCAAGAAAAAATAAAACCCACTCATCTGCAGTGGTTTCTGTATCTCCAGACGATGTCAGCCATACGGAATTACTTAGGGACAGCCATGACGCAAAGACAACAGTCCACCTTGGAATGGCTATGTACTTCTCCTAACAGACCCAAAAAAGCAATCTCTAAATTATACATCTCCATACAACAGACCAAGAACCAGACTAAATCCTCAGTAATGATACAATGGGAAAGAGATCTAGGCAAAGAGGTTGAGATAGACGACTGGGTTGAAATGTTTTCTCAGGCTAGTAAAGGACTTATTAGCGCAGATCTTAGAGAGAATATTTTGAAGACATCCTTCAGATGGTATTTGACGCCAATGAAAACCGCTCATATGATTAAGGGGAGCGGTAATCATTGCTATAGAGGATGTCAAGTAGTGGGCTCCTATATCCACATGTGGTGGGAATGTACTAAGGTAAGTGACATATGGCAGAGATTGTCCAACCTATTGAGTAAGGTGCTAAATGAACAGATAACTCTCACCCCAGCCCAAGCACTACTACACGAGAACATAGCTAGATACAATACACACATAAACGTGTTTATTAGGATTCTCTGTACCGCAACGAGAATAACCATTGCCAAATACTGGAAGACGGAAGTGCCGTCATGGACGGAGGTCCTATCCAGAATTCACATGACATTCACATTGTACGAGTCAGCAGCAAGAGAGTTAGATATAGAGCCCTGGTTCCAAAAAGTCTGGTTCTACTGGATAATGGAAAATAATAGAGAATGACACTTTGTAATAGGGAGAGGAGACTCAGATAAGAAGGAGATGAAAAGGTATATTTTATAAAGAGGCAATAAATATGGGAAATGGGTTGAGGATAGAGGATGAAGGCGACCCAGACGGAGGCTCCCCCTGATGAGTTAATAATCTTTAGATGCTGTAAAGATAAAATGTGTAGTGCCTGAACATAACTCTATGAAAAAAACATATATATTGTTGATTTGTTGGTTTAATATGTTTACATTTAAAGTTGTTGATAGTTTATGTTGAAGATGTAAAGGAAAAGACCCCCCAAAAATTACCCGATCCCTCACTAAGAACGCTAGTCTGAATGAGATTGCAAAGGAGAAATAAAAGGGGGAGGACTTACTACTGAAAATATCTCCACACTTCAGCATGATGACCTCTAGTTCAAGACTCTCACCTCAGAGAAAAGAAGAAAAATACGTACATCTCCCAAACTCTTTATGAGAACAAATAAAGAGTGCAATACATGAACTCTAAATAAGGAGAATACCCTAGAATCGGGGATACTTTTGTTAAGTAAATGTTATGTTATGTTACCTGATGTATTTCAATTGGTGAAATGTACATATCTGTTCTAAGAAAGGTGGAAGTGATGTGGAGTTAATTAATAAAAATTATTTCAACTAAATACCTCTGGTATTGAGAGTTCACAGAATGGCTGCGTTAGGCTCCAAAAAAGGAGCGTAGAGCATATTTACTGCAACTTCAACTTTCGATACCAGCGGTGCTTACGGACGCGGCCAGCTTCAAAAACGTGCTCGTGCACGATTCCCCCATAGAAAACAATGGGGCTGTTTGAGCTGAAAAAAAACCTAACACCTGCAAAAAAGCCGCGTTCAGCTCCTAACGCAGCCCCATTGTTTGCTATGGGTAAAACACTTCCTACGTCTGCACCTAACACTCTAACATGTACCCGAGTCTAAACACCCCTAACCTTACACTTATTAACCCCTAATCTGCCGCCCCCGCTATAGCTGACCCCTACATATTATTTTGAACCCCTAATCTGTCGCTCCGTACACCCCCGCCACCTACATTATCCCTATGTACCCCTAATCTGCTGCCCTAACATCGCCGACCCCTATATTATATTTATTAACCCCTAATCTGCCGCCCCCAACGTCGCCTCCACCTAACTACACTTATTAACCCCTAATCTGCCCTCCCTAACATTGCCGACACCTAACTTCAAGTATTAACCCCTAATCTGCCGAAAGGAGCTCACTGCTACTCTAATAAATTTATTAACCCCTAAAGCTAAGTCTAACTTTAACCCTAAAACCCCCCTAAATTAAATATAATTTAAATCTAACGAAATAAATTAACTCTTATTAAATAAATTATTCCTATTTAAAGCTAAATACTTACCTGTAAAATAAACCCTAATATAGCTACAATATAAATTATAATTATATTATAGCTATTTTAGGATTTATATTTATTTTACAGGTAACTTTGTATTTATTTTAACCAGGTACAATAGCTATTAAATAGTTAAGAACTATTTTATAGCTAAAATAGTTAAAATAATTACAAAATTACCTGTAAAATAAATCCTAACCTAAGTTACAATTAAGAGGAAAAAATCAATTGCTGAACGCAGTTGAAAGAATGTACATAAATAGCACTCAACAGCACAGAGTCAAATACTAACTAATAATACCTTGGGTAAGGAAGCCCAAAAAAGAAAGGGCGGTTTTAAAACTTAACTTTTAATTTGCGTATTAAAATAAATGAAAAAGGTTAAAAAGTCACAGACAGTGTGGTAGTGAAGGAATGCTGCCCAGAGGGAGGGTAATTCCTCCGAAATCAAATAGTATATATTGGAAATTCCCAGTATATTCTCCATTAAATACACCTGAAATTTAATGGGTTTGATATCAATCAGATACTCAGGTATAAAATATTTTTTTTATCAGGGTACTTGGGTATCTATGCACACTAGATTGCAACACTTCTAGACAGTTGAGTGCTGTTGTATAGTAGTTGAAGTGTGATTTACTTGGCTACTCTATGTATTGGGGACCACCCTTAGGTAAGTTACAATTAAACCTAACACTACACTATCAATAAATTAATTAAATAAAATACCTACAATTATCTACAATTAAACCTAACACTACATTATCAATAAATAAATTAAATACAATTCCTACAAATAAATACAATTAAATAAACTAACTAAAGTACAAAAAATAAAAAAGAACTAAGTTACAAAAAATAAAAAAATATTTACAAACATTAGAAAAAAATTACAACAATTTTAAACTAATTACACCTACTCTAAGCCCCCTAATAAAATAACAAAGCCCCCCAAAATAAAACAATGCCCTACCCTATTCTAAATTAAAAAAGTTCAAAGCTCTTTTACCTTACCAGCCCTGAACAGGGCCCTTTGCGGGGCATGCCCCAAAGAATTCAGCTCTTTTGCCTGTAAAAAAACACATACAATACCCCCCCCAACATTACAACCCACCACCCACATACCCCTAATCTAACCCAAACCCCCCTTAAATAAACCTAACACTAAGCCCCTGAAGATCTTCCTACCTTGTCTTCACCATGCCAGGTTCACCGATCGATCCAGAAGAGCCTCCGATGTCTTGATCCAATCCCAAGCGGGGGGCTGAAGAGTGACGTCCATCCTCCGGCTGAAGTCTGGATCCAAGCGGCGGCTGAAGAAATCCATCATCGGGCTGAAGTCGGAAGTCCATCATCGGGATGAAGTCTTCTATCAAGCCGCATCTTCAATCTTCTTTCTTCAGGAGCGGAGCGGAGCCATCTTCTTCCAAGCCGATGCGGAACATCCTCTTCAACCGACGCCTACTAGCCGAATGACGGTTCCTTTAAATGACGTCATCCAAGATGGCGTCCCTCGAATTCCGATTGGCTGATAGGATTCTATCAGCCAATCGGAATTAAGGTAGGAAAATTCTGATTGGCTGATGGAATCAGCCAACCAGAATCAAGTTCAATCCGATTGGCTGATCCAATCAGCCAATCAGATTGAGCTCGCATTCTATTGGCTGATCAGAACAGCCAATAGAATGCGAGCTCAATCTGATTGGCTGATTGGATCAGCCAATCGGATTGAACTTGATTCTGATTGGCTGATTCCATCAGCCAATCAGAATATTCCTACCTTAATTCCGATTGGCTGATAGAATCCTATCAGCCAATCGGAATTCGAGGGACGCCATCTTGGATGACATTATTTAAAGGAACCGTCATTCGGCTAGTAGGCGTCGGTTGAAGAGGATGTTCCGCGTCGGCTTGGAAGAAGATGGCTCCGCTCCGCTCCAGAAGAAAGAAGATTGAAGATGCGGCTTGATAGAAGACTTCATCCCGATGATGGACTTCCGACTTCAGCCCGATGATGGATTTCTTCAGCCGCCGCTTGGATCCAGACTTCCGCCCGAGGATGGACGTCACTCTTCAGCCCCCCGCTTGGGCTTGGATCAAGACATCGGAGGCTCTTCTGGACAGATCGGGACCTGGTGAGGTGAAGATAAGGTAGGAAGATCTTCAGGGGCTTAGTGTTAGGTTTATTTAAGGGGGGTTTGGGTTAGATTAGGGGTATGTGGGTGGTGGGTTGTAATGTTGGGGGGGGTATTGTATGTGTTTTTTTTACAGGCAAAAGAGCTGAATTCTTTGGGGCATGCCCCGCAAAGGGCCCTGTTCAGGGCTGGTAAGGTAAAAGAGCTTTGAACTTTTTTAATTTAGAATAGGGTAGGGCATTTTTTTATTTTGGGGGGATTTGTTATTTTTTGTAACTTAGTTCTTTTTTATTTTTTGTACTTTAGTTAGTTTATTTCATTGTATTTATTTGTAGGAATTGTATTTAATTAATTTATTGATAGTGTAGTGTTAGGTTTAATTGTAGATAATTGTAGGTATTGTATTTAATTAATTTATTGATAGTGTAGTGTTAGGTTTAATTGTAACTTAGGTTAGGATTTATTTTACAGGTAATTTTGTAATTATTTTAACTATTTTAGCTATTAAATAGTTCTTAACTATTTAATAGCTATTGTACCTGGTTAAAATAAATACAAAGTTGCTTGTAAAATAAATATTAATCCTAAAATAGCTATAATATAATTATAATTTATGTTGTAGCTATATTAGGGTTTATTTTACAGGTAAGTATTTAGATTTAAATAGGAATCATTTATTTAATAAGAGTTAATTTATTTCGTTAGAATAAAATTATATTTAACTTAGGGGGGTGTTAGGGTTAAAATTAGCTTTAGGGGTTAAAAAATTTATTAGAGTAGTGGTGAGCTCCGATCGGCAGATTAGGGGTTAATACTTGAAGTTAGGTGTTGGCGATGTTAGGGAGGGCAGATTAGGGGTTAATACTATTTCTTATAGGGTTATTGAGGTGGGAGTGAGGCGGATTAGGGGTTAATAACTTTATTATAGTAGCGGTGCGGTCCGCTCGGCAGATTAGGGGTTAATAAGTGTAGGCAGGTGGAGGCGACGTTCAGGGGGGCAGATTAGGGGTTAATAAGTGTAGGCAGGTGGAGGCGACGTTCAGGGGGGCAGATTAGGGGTTAATAAATATAATATAGGGGTCGGCGGTGTTAGGGGCAGCAGATTAGGGGTACATAGCTATAATGTAGCTGGCGGCGGCGTGCGGACGGCAGATTAGGGGTTAATAATAATATGCAGGGGTCAGCGATAGCGGGGGCGGCAGATTAGGGGTTAATAAATATAATATAGGGGTCGGCGGTGTTAGGGGCAGCAGATTAGGGGTACATAGGGATAACGTAGTTGGTGGCAGTGTACGGAGCGGAAGATTAGGGGTTAAAATATTTAAATAGAGTGGCGGCGATGTGGGGGGACCTCGGTTTAGGGGTACATAGGTAGTTTATGGGTGTTAGTGTACTTTAGAGCACAGTAGTTAAGAGCTTTATAAACCGGCGTTAGCCCAGAAAGCTCTTAACTACTGACTTTTTTCTGCGGCTGGAGTTTTGTCGTTAGATTTCTAACGCTCACTTCAGACACGACTCTAAATACCGGAGTTAGAAAGATCCCATTGAAAAGATAGGATACGCAATTGACGTAAGGGGATCTGCGGTATGGAAAAGTTGCGGCTGGAAAGTGGGCGTTAGACCCTTTCCTGACTGACTCCAAATACCGGCGGTAGCCCAGAACCAGCGTTAGGAGCCTCTAACGCTGGTTTTGACGGCTACCGCCAAACTCTAAATCTAGGCCTAAGATAAGAACCCTGAAAATAAAAGGTTCCAAATGAAATGTCCATTCATAAAACCACACTGGCTATTGAAGATCCTCAATTGCTCAAAGGAATTCCCCAAGAGAAAAAAGTTGAATTGTGAGTCAGAGTCCTCTGACACGTTTCATTTAAGAAGGCTTATGGTGCTGAGAGGAAAGAAATCCTTGTCTTGGATGTGTCAATTTACTGTTGAGCGAGAGTTCCTCTCCTGCGATTGCAATCTCGCTAGGCAAACATAAGGTCTAGATAATTCAAACCTAGCTCAACATCTGTACCCAAAAGGAAAAACTGAGAAGCAAAGCTCTGCTACTTACGATGTAGAGCTAGCAGTAAAAAAACGCCAGACAGAACACCTGATAAGCCGGAGTGATTCCGGAACGCTAACACCTGACAGTATTAAACTTCAAGCGATTCGTATCGGAATCAGTGAGCAGGTTACTAGAACCTTTAATTGCTGAGTATACCTTCCCTAAATGACAACTTATTGAGCGATTCACTCTGCAGGATATAGTGTCCCAATGTGGAACTGTGTTTTCTTCCTCCTCTAGAAACCTTATTCAGTGCGGTTAGTAAAGGTTACTCCAACAATTCAGGGAACTAATAGCGGAATGCCATCATGTATTATGTTGTTTTAAATATTTTCCAGACTTACATTTTGCCTAAAAAGAGGATCGTTTATGCTTTTAAGATATTCCAGCATTTGAAAATTGTGGATTTATGAATTATGTTATTCAGTAAACTTTTATCAGGAGTTTCCCTCATCCAGAGATTTTGCTTTCTTTTTTTTTTTCTCTCTCTCTCTCTATATATATACAGTATATATGGCCTTTTAACTCTGGACCTTACAGGGCAAGGTAAAAACTTTAAAACAGTAGAAAAGGTTTATTTTTACACATGTTGCTAAGTAGAGAGGGTTAACCATTTTTTATTTCAAGTAGTTTGGATCATTATATTTTTCTAAATATATTCTAGAAAATGGAGAAATAAAGTCTTAATTTTCAAAACAACAAACCACTCCTTTTGATTGCACCACATTTGAGGTTCTCATGAACAGGAAAGCAGAAGCAGTCCTGAGAGAAAAAAAAAGTTGTTTTAGTTTAGGTCACTATTCACTACTATTTATGTGAGACATGCATTTAATTTTGGCTAGGATCACCAAGGCCTTTTCTGTTGCAGTTTGTGTGGTTATTAATTAAAAAGGGTCTCCATTTTTTCCAAAAAGAGTTTATTATGAATCAATATATGTTAATAATAAGAGAAAGATTTACAGGTATATATACACATCTATTTTACAGCAAAACAGTCCAAATAATTAAGACAGGGCAATACTGCTACACAGAATATTATCCCAGAAATACTTAGCCAGATTCTCTGTGTCCAATATCATCCATCTTTTCAGTAGGAGCAGGATAAGAAAGAGAGATAGTGTTCCAGTTTTTATACTCCAATTCAATAGGGAGTGGTTAATCAAATGCCAGTCAAAGGCTATTGGGGGTGTCTTTAGTTCAGAGAGAAAGGTGTATCTGGGTAAAGGAATTTTAATAACAGCTAGGTCAGTAAGCTATGTCACCACATTCCCTCACTTTTTCTTCTCCTAATTTGCCCGGTTTTCTAGTTATACCCACTAGTACAGAGGAACACAGTGGGAGCGAAAACCTTACAGGGAAAATTCTCTCACCATCCCTTAGGAATCATTCCCTCGGCGATACAAGCTCTTCTGTACTTTCCTAGGACTGTCAATTCCTAGTCTAACTTTATACAATTCATTAAAAAAAATTGCACTCAATATTATATAGACACAAATTCCTATGCTAAACCCCATTAGCAACATTTATACAATGGTCTTAAAATTGGGAAAAATTAAAAGTTCATGTATAAGTGCGTGAGTGTGGGTACACTAGATGGGTATGCGTGTAGTAAAATCTTTATTAATAAAGTGTGAATTGTGCCTGTAAAACAAAAGGTATAATGGTTCACTGAAGTTCTTTGTTGTCATCTTTTGGCATCTGGTCCTTGCTTTTGCTTTACCAATTGTCTCTCTCTTTGAACCACTTTGTTTTTTTCCAAGACCCTCAAAGGAATGAAAAGAGATTAAAACCAGGCATATATTTACTTCACACTACAACACTACAACTACAACACAGTAGAAACCACATTCACAGTTATTAACTTCAAGTTGGGATGTGCCTCTATCATTGCATCATGCCACTCGCCCCCTTACTTAAACTTATGTTGCTTGTCCTATATTATTATTTACCCCTTTATGCTATATATTATTTTGGCCTAATGCCCCATTTTACATCTCCATTGTGATACATTTTATACTTAATTAATTTATCCAACGCCACCATCATAGATTCTTGGTTAGATCAGTCCTGATGACACCTGAAAAACAACAATCTATAATATGTGTTATTGGGAAAAGCTGGGAGGAAAGGTGAGAAGGCTCTGTCTTCATTGGTTTTCTTCCTGCAAGATAAGACTTCAGACAGTTTACATGGAAATTGTCTTGCATGTGGCCTCCTAAAACTAATCACAATGGAGGTATCTGTTTTTTTAGAAGGAAAATGCATCAATTAACTATGCATTCTAAATATTAGCATATTTAAAACTTAATAATGAAAACACTTAAAATTATTACTTGAACTTAAAGGGACACTGAACCCAATTTTTTTCTTTCATGATTCAGATAGAGCATGCAATTTGAAGCCACTTTCTAATTTATTCCTATGATCAATTTTTCTTTGTTCTCTTGCTATCTTTATTTTAAAAAGAAGACATCTAAGCTTTTTTTATTCAGAACTCTGGACAGCACTTTTTTATTGGTGGATGAGTTTATCCACCAATCAGCAAGAACAACCCAGGTTGATCACCAAAAATGTGCCGGCAACTAAACTTACTTTCTTGCATTTCAAATAAAGATACCAAGGGAATGAAGAAAATTTGATAATAGGAGTAAATTAGAAAGTTGCTTAAAATGTCATGCTCTATCTGAATCACGAAAGAAAAAATTTGGGTACAGTGTCCCTTTAAACTAAAGTACACATTACATGATACAAATGCACTGCAAACAAATATGCTTATAAACAAAATGTAATTATTTAATCTGAGCACTCCAGCTCTGTCTCCTGTTTTGTTGTGTGAGTTCCCAATAACTTAAGTTGGCCTTATTGCTTATCTCATTTGGCCTCAGCCTCCAATTTTTATACATATTTTCTCCTCTGTTAATATTGCCCAAAATGTGGTTATTCATTAAAAAGGGTCTCCATTTTTCCCCAAAAGAGTTTACTAGGAATCAATATATGTTAATAATAAGAGAAAGATTTACAGGTATATATACACATCTATTTTACAGCAAAACAATAAATAATTAAGACAGGGCAATACTGCTACACAGAATATTATCCCAGAAATACTTAGCCAGATTCTCTGTGTCCAATATCATCCATCTTTTCAGCAGGATAAGAAAGAGAGAGAGATAGAGAGTGTTCCAGTTTTTATACCCCAATTCAATAGGGAGTGGTTTATCAAATGCCAGTCAAAGGCTATTGGGAGTGTCTTTAGTTCAGAGAGAAAGGTGTATCTGGGGGGAAGGGATTTTAATAACAGCTAGGTCAGTAAGCTATGTCACCACAGTTTGCAGAACTTTGTTGCTTAAAACCTGGACTATTGACAATGATTTATAGTACAATTTCCTAATATTGCTTTTTAGTATATTTGTAAGAAAATGCCAGGTGGGTATTTTGTTTATCAGAATAACAAGTGCAAAATCTCTGTGTAATGAAACTAATTGAAAATTAAAAAAAAAAGTTGTAAACTATGACTACATCATCAACAATAAGTTCCTAAGACAAAATTGAAGGATCCCTGAAGTTCAAACCATCACTGCAATATTAGATCCTCTAATACGACTGCTAATTTATTACCAAATAGTACTGTTACCCAGTTTTATCTGATCCCTTATGTATATATTTTTTTCTAGGGTAGAGGATACTTTTTTTTCCCCCCCAAAGGCATGTAAGGTCTCTTTGCTCCTAAAACCATTTGCGCAGTATCCCACAATGAAAGCATAAAAGTCTATTACACAGACCAAACTGGTCCAAATATGCTGGATATAAAAGTGCACACACCCAGGACAGCTCCTCCTTTACAGGCCAAGTTATGCTTAAAACCTCAGAACTGGAACAGAAACATAGGGCATTATATCCAATATATGCCAGTAAGTAAATAAAATGGCCACACTCTCAAGATAAGAAGCAGTGGGCGCTATTATTATATGATGGAAATTTGCAGTCCTCCAGGTAAGTTAACCCACCACATCTGGCTCACAATGATACGTCAGAAGAACCTCCCCATATAATGTACTTCCAAAAAAGAAATCATTGGCAGGGGAAATGGTATAAAAGCAAGTCTTAAAGTGAATTAAAAGGCAAAAAATAGAGCTAAGATTTCTTAGCCAAGGTTGTGTTCATTTCCTATTGGATATATACATTTTTGCTTAATTATGATGTTACATATGGTGCCTATGCTCTTGAAAAAGCTGGGCCGTTCAACCGGCGAAGCGTGTTGAGTTTTCTGTCCAATACAAGCTTCCATAGGAGGCTTGGTGAGACTGACGTTGGTGATATCCCGTGTGCCGTAAGCCGAGAGCTGAACATTGAACTCTTAGGCATATCCTGAATACGGATGCTCACTGTTCAGATGCTGACCACCTCTCGCTACACAAAGACTTGTGATTTGGGGCTTGTTTGTTTTGCACGTCTAGTAATTGTGTATTTAAAACTATTTGTTTTTATATTATTAAAATACTACCTTGAATCGAGGATTGCACTGTCTCCCTTTTCTTTTGTAGCTACCTGTCTGTCTGCCTGTGGAGGAGGAACCAACGGACTTGTGCACAGATTCAGTGGTATAAACGACTTTTGAGGGATTTCGTCCATTTCAAGGAACATTTTGTATGTAATTAATTAGCGTTGCTTATTTTTGTTGTTTTAATCTGCCTATGGTATGTTAACTTGAATTGCTTATTCATTAAAAACAATGGCCAGATCACTGCTCTTGTCTCAAGCAATCAAAGAGCTAAAAGGCATTCTGCTAAAACCCTTGTTGACCGGTTTTGTCCAGCCCTGTATTATAAAATCCCTTAATGGGACATACAACTATTGAAATGTTTAATTATCCATCTATTATCTAAATATCCTTGCAAACTTCACTTAAAATGAGTACAACTGAATTCTGTAAAAGCTTTACAAGCTTTTGGAAATCTCAAACCATCCCCACAATCCAGATGTGGATTGCACATATGGATAACATACTAACATTAGAGAGAAAAAGGCTATTTTAGAACCAATAAACTAGACATGTTTTATATCAAATTCCATTGGGAGACTAGTAAACAGAATTTAGGAAATACATTAACCCTTAATCCTGACAGGACTTTAGTTAGTTAGGACAACTGGTAGCTTCTGCCATAACTGAAACTCCTCTGCTGTCTACCACCTTCCTCTATAACAACCTGCTTCTTATCTTACTCTTTATCTTCTTTCCTATCTCATTTAGAAATAGTGAACACCTTTATATACCTACAAATACAACAATAATTTGTTGTCTCTATTTATGATGTGACGTCTGCCAGTGATATTATGTTAAACAATATTTTCTTGATGTGATCAGTATAGCTTGTATTTGTTTTGATTGTAATATTACTATTAACAGTACAATTCTAGACTTTTATATTGTATATTTAAAAAGCCTGTTTTTGTACTCCTTATTTTCACAATAAAGTTTATAAAAATTAAACGAAAAAAAGAAAACATTTTTAGGCAGCTAAATACTACACATTTAAAACAATTACTTTAACTAACACAACCGTTGAAAAAAAAAAAACACACACAAATGTAAAATTTTATCTTATTGTGTTAATTTATACAGCAGATACATATTTTACACAACTGAAACCAGTAGCACTTTTTTTAAAGTTTCTGAAGAATTCTACTTCTGAAATGCAATCCGATAAATTTTACAATGAAAAAAAAATCCCACATTTATTTATATCATTACTTTTCTTCTGCATTTAAATATGTACAATAATCAATTGCTGGACATAAAACTTCCTACATTCAGGACGTTTTATCTCCAACAATTTCCAATTGTACACAGTTAAATGTTTTACTTTGATTATGAGTTTTCTGATGCCTAATAAGGTTCGCCTGACGATTAAAATATTTTCCACATTCCAAACAAAAAAATGGTTTCTCTTCACTGTGAATTCTCTGGTGTGTAATGAGGTTTGATCGCCAGGTAAAACATTTGCCACATTCAGAACATGAATATGGTTTCTCTCCTGTATGAATTTTCTGATGTTTACTGAGTGACTGTTGCAGGCTAAAGCATTTGCCACATTTAGAACATGAAAAAGGTCTTTCTCCTGTATGGGTTTTATGATGTTTGATAAGTGATTGCTGCAGGCTAAATAATTTTCCACATTCACAACATGAAAATGGTTTTTCTCCTGTATGGATTCTATAATGTTTAATAAGGCTTGTTTGCCGGGTAAACCGTTTCCCACATTCGGAACATATAAAAGGTTTATCTACTGAATGAGTCCTCTCATGTGAGGTGAGTGACTGTTGCAGGTTAAAACATTTCCCACATTCGGAACATAAAAATATTTTTTCACCACTATGATAATTTTTCTGATGTGTAATAAGCGATTGTTTCCAGGTAAAACATTTGCCACATTCAGAACATGAAAATGGTTTCTCTCCAGTGTGAATTTTCTCATGTGTAATAAGCGACTGTTGTTGACTAAAACATTTCCCACATTCGGAACATGAAAATGTTTTTTCAACAGTATGACTTATCTGATGTCTAATAAAGGATTGTTTCCAAGTAAAACATTTTCCACATTCAGAACATGAAAACAGATTTCCCTCTATATGAGTTTTCTCATGAGTAATAAGGGAATGTTGCTGGCTAAAAGATTTCCCACATTCAGAACATGAAAACGGCTTTACACCAGTATGCGTTTTCTGATGCGTAATAAGGGAGTGCTTCCAGGTAAAACATTCCCCACACTTTGAACATGAAAATTTTTTCTCTCCTGTATGAATTTTTTCATGTGTAATAAGTGATTGTTGCAGGCTAAAACATTTTCCACATTCAGAACATGAAAATGGCTTTTCACCAGTATGAGTTATTTGATGTCTAATAAACGATTGTTTCCAGGTAAAACTCTTCTCACATTGTAAACATGAAAATGGTTTCTCTCCTGTGTGAGTCCGCTTATGCCTAAGAAGGTCTGATTGCTGGATAAAACATTTCCCACATTCAGAACATGAAATCGATTTTTCTCCTGTTTGACTCTTATGATGCTGAGAGAGACTATCAGCAGACAATGTTTTATTTTGTTTCATACATTTCTTGTTAACAGTAACAGCATTCTTATGTTTTCCTGGTGTATCCCAGCTCACAAATTCATCTGTTGGAAAGAAAATATGGGGAAATTATACAAGTTTTAAAAAAATATATACATACAATTAAGCTGAGCAGCTATAAATGAATGTTTCAGATATAATCAAACATATTTCAACAATGAACCCATTGAGCAGTAGTCAATTGGTGGTGCTCTGAGGCTTTTATTCTCCACAATTATCCACTCTGATCTGCACAAACACACAATGTATGTAAAAATGTCTTCTGTTTAACTATATGTATTCTGACCATCTTCACATTTACTTGAAATCTACCAATATGCTGAATAAAAAAAACATACATTATAAACTGTTTCCCCACTTAACAGTTTGAACACAATGTCACTGAAAAAAACAGCAACAATCATAAAACATTTAATTTATATACAAATGTAGGTACCATTACTCACCTTTGTTGGTGTTCAAGAACATTTCCTTGTGACTTATCTTTCGACCCCAGCATAGATAAGGATCTTCCCCTTGCTCGATCTTTGAGACAACTGAAGGCTTTATTTGAATATGTCCTATAATAAATAATATGCAATTGGTAATACTTAATTTGTAGTTTCATCACCTGGCAAACCACATGGCTCGTATCATTCAATGGCATTACAGAAGCGACCCTAAGCAGTGAGTTGACCAATGTTGGTTACCAACTAAAGAAATACCCACACATATTTTTTAACCTACTAACTAAAATGACCCTCACAGTGTGGAATTAAATCTTAGTTTGGCACCTGGTGTATCTACTATACCCCCTCCCCTTGACAATCCTTCTAGCCAATCCAAATTCCACTTTCTATTCTCTTCATAGGCTGGGTAAGGTAAACAATAGAGACTAATGGGAACTAGCTGCTGATTGGTGGCTATGCGCATATGCCTCATGTCATTAGCTTACCAGATGTGTTCAGCTAGCTCCCAGTAGTGCATTGCCCCCCCCCATTTGCAGTGGTTAAACACAGTTATATACAAGAGCTAGTGCAATAATACAATCTCTAACATATTATTGGTATCTATACTTAAGAGTAATAAAAATACATTCTTACCTAGAAACCTGAGAGTCTGGTAATTCTCCAACATCACATCCTTATAAAGCTCCTTTTGCTCTTCATGTAAACAGCACCACTCATCTTTAGAGAAGTAAACTGCAACATCGTCAAATTCCATTTGTTCCTCAAAATTAAAAAATAAATAATAAATCAGCCAATATATAATCACAACCTAGAATTAACTAAAGCGTTTTAAAAAAAAGATGCCAATTCAAATGATAAAACCCAACAAAGTGAAAATAAGCTCTAACTGATCATTCTGACAACAATCTTGTACTATTCACATGTTCCATCAGTTCACTCCCTATGGAATGTTGCTGTGTTTCTGTTTTTTATAAATGCTATAATCACACACCACAGCGTAACTTATTTCCCTTACCTCCCCAGTCATGTAGGCCTCTGAGATACGATTTCTCACTTCTCTGTAATCTTCTTGTTCATCAAAAGTGAAAAAGTCAGATACTCCAAGAGACTGATTATGGTTCTGCAATGAATGTGTAGTTAATTTTAGCTCATCATTGACAAAAACCTAAAAACAGAGAGTCTAAACTGGGAAATAACATACAGAGTGTCTCATCTACAAAACAGAGAGTCTAAACTGGGAAATAACATACAGAGTGTCTCATCTACAAAACAGAGAGTCTAAACTGGGAAATAACATACAGTCTACAGGAGAGCTACAAAATCAAAGACTTCCAATGTGAAACAGTATTTACACTATGTACCTGCAGTAATATTAATGAGTCGTTTATTTACAATACAATATATTAGTTTAATTACTTAAAAACAATTAAAAACACAAACAGTTTAAAATCCATTCTATATTTCTTTTTATTGTAGGCACCACTAAAAGAACACTAAATCCCTCTAATCATGAGTGCCGCCATTATAAAACTTACGTTACACTGCAGGTGTCTGAAGGAGAGTTGCTGCACATGCGCAAAACAGGTCAGCAGTGGAATGTAGTGACAGATAGATTTCAACATGATGGCACCCATGTCTAGAGGGAGGCAGGGAATAAACTTAATTCTATGCTTATAAAATGTGTTTAGTGTTTAATGTCCCTTTAATCAGGCAAACAAGCTAACTATATATATATATATTTGTTTTAAAAGATACAAACCATATATATATATGATAAATATACCCCCAAGTCTGAAGTTTATATTTGTAACACTCAGTATGTGAATTTTATTTTAAATACAGGAAAAAAATATTGATTTTTTTAATCCCATTTGTCGCTTAATCGAAAAAATAATCGTCCGATTACTCAATAGTGAAAATATTCGTTAGTTTCTGCCCTAATATATATATAAAATAATCGTCCGATTACTTAATAATGAAAATATTCGTTAGTTTCTGCCCTAATATATATATATATATATATATATATATATATATATATATATATATATATATATTAGGGCAGAAACTAAAGAATATTTTCATTATTGAGTAATCGGACGATTCTTTTTTCGATTAAGCGACAAATGGGATTAAAAAAATCAATATTTTTTTCCTGTATTTAAAATAAAATTCACATACTGAGTGTTACAAATATAAACTTCAGACTTGGGGGTATATTTATCATAGTGCGAGCGGACATGATACAATGTAGCATATCATGTCCTCCGCAAATCGATAAATGCCGAAAGCATATGCTGTCAGCATTTATCATTGCACAAGCAGTTCTTATGAACTGCTTGTGGAATGCCACACCCTGCAGATTCGTGGCCAATCGGTCACTAGCAGGGGGTGTCAATCAACCCGATTGTATTTGATCGGGTTGATTTCTGTCCGCGGCATCAAAGCAGTCGGGCAAGTTATGGAGCAGCGATCTTTAGACCGCTGCTTCATAACTTCTGCTTCCGGCGAGCCTAAAAGCTTGCACGGAAACAGGGGCATCAAGCTCCATACGGAGCTTCATAAATCGGCCCCTAAAACTTTACATTAAAACAATTGTTTTTCCAATTTTTAAGCAGCAGAGCACATTTTTATAATTAAGCAAAATAACCACTACATTTTTTAAAAGAGGTAGAACTAGAAAGAGGTAGACGATCACTGTTTATAACATTCTGTTATTCACTCTTCCAGAAACTTTGCATTGAAATGCAAAAATGACAACATGTCCACATGCTCCTAGCAGAGGCTGGCTCGCTTTTTGCAGCTATTTTGCCTGCAGCAGAGAAGAAGAACTCAGATGGTGTTGAGATGTCTGAGATGCATAAGTAAGGTTTAACCAGTTTTTCCAAGGTGGGATATTTATCTTTGTTAGCACATACAATGCAAAGTGTTTTCCTCCAATAAAGTAAGCCTGGACTTCAGTAAAAAATAGCTAGTCTGCTCTTAAAAACAGAATTTATGCTTACCTGATAAATTACTTTCTCCAACGGTGTGTCCGGTCCACGGCGTCATCCTTACTTGTGGGAATATCTCTTCCCCAACAGGAAATGGCAAAGAGTCCCAGCAAAGCTGGCCATATAGTCCCTCCTAGGCTCCGCCCACCCCAGTCATTCGACCGACGGACAGGAGGAAAATATATAGGAGAAACCATATGGTACCGTGGTGACTGTAGTTAGAGAAAATATTTCATCAGACCTGATTAAAAAACCAGGGCGGGCCGTGGACCGGACACACCGTTGGAGAAATTAATTTATCAGGTAAGCATAAATTCTGTTTTCTCCAACATTGGTGTGTCCGGTCCACGGCGTCATCCTTACTTGTGGGAACCAATACCAAAGCTTTAGGACACGGATGAAGGGAGGGAGCAAATCAGGTCACCTAAACGGAAGGCACCACGGCTTGCAAAACCTTTCTCCCAAAAATAGCCTCCGAAGAAGCAAAAGTATCAAATTTGTAAAATTTGGAAAAAGTGTGCAGTGAAGACCAAGTCGCTGCCTTACATATCTGGTCAACAGAAGCCTCGTTCTTGAAGGCCCATGTGGAAGCTACAGCCCTAGTGGAGTGAGCTGTAATTCTTTCAGGAGGCTGCCGTCCGGCAGTCTCGTAAGCCAATCGGATGATGCTTTTAAGCCAAAAGGAAAGAGAGGTAGAAGTCGCTTTTTGACCTCTCCTCTTACCAGAATAGACAACAAACAAAGAAGATGTTTGTCTGAAATCTTTTGTAGCCTCTAAATAGAATTTTAGAGCACGGACTACGTCCAAATTGTGTAACAAACGTTCCTTCTTTGAAACTGGATTCGGACATAAAGAAGGAACAACTATCTCCTGGTTAATATTCTTGTTAGAAACAACCTTTGGAAGAAAACCAGGCTTAGTACGCAAAACCACCTTATCTGCATGGAACACCAGATAAGGCGGAGAACACTGCAAAGCAGATAACTCAGAAACTCTTCTAGCAGAATAAATAGCAACTAAAAACAAAACTTTCCAAGATAGTAACTTAATATCTATGGAATGTAAAGGTTCAAACGGAACCCCTTGAAGAACTGAAAGAACTAGATTTAGACTCCAGGGAAGAGTCAAAGGTCTGTAAACAGGCTTGATCCTAACCAGAGCCTGAACAAATGCTTGAACATCTGGCACAGCTGCCAGTCTTTTGTGTAGTAAGACAGATAAAGCAGAGATCTGTCCCTTTAGAGAACTTGCAGATAATCCTTTCTCCAAACCTTCTTGTAGAAAGGAGAGAATCTTAGGGATTTTTATCCTTTGGATTCACACCAACAGATATATTTTTTCCATATCTTATGGTAAATCTTGCTAGTTACTGGTTTTCTGGACTGAACCAGAGTATCTATCACAGAATCTGAAAACCCACGCTTTGAAAGAATCAAGCGTTCAATCTCCAAGCCGTCAGCTGGAGAGAGACCAGATTTGGATGTTCGAATGGACCCTGAACAAGAAGGTCCTGTCTCAAAGGTAGCTTCCATGGTGGAACCGATGACATATTCACCAGGTCTGCATACCAAGTCCTGCGTGGCCACGCAGGAGCTATCAAGATCACCGAGGCCCTCTCCTGTTTGATCCTGGATACCAGCCTGGGAATGAGAGGAAACGGTGGAAACACATAAGCTAGGTTGAAGGTCCAAGGTGCTACTAGTGCATCTACTAGAGTCGCCTTGGGATCCCTGGATCTGGACCCGTAACACGGAACCTTGAAGTTCTGACGAGACGCCATCAGATCCATGTCTGGAATGCCCCATAATTGAGTCAGTTGGGCAAAGATCTCCGGATGGAGTTCCCACTCCCCCGGATGGAAAGTCTGACGACTCCGATAATCCGCTTCCCAGTTTTCCACACCTGGGATGTGGATCGCAGATAGATGGCAGGAGTGTTCCTCCGCCCATTGTATTATTTTGGTCACTTCTTTCATCGCCAGGGAACTCCTTGTTCCCCCCTGATGATTGATATACGCA
Source organism: Bombina bombina (assembly GCF_027579735.1). Lineage (NCBI taxonomy): Eukaryota > Metazoa > Chordata > Amphibia > Anura > Bombinatoridae > Bombina > Bombina bombina. The sequence continues at coordinate 20,816,192 of NC_069506.1, forward strand.
ACAGTCGTCATGTTGTCTGATTGGAATCTTATGAATCTGGCCTTTGCTAGTTGAGGCCAAGCCCTGAGAGCATTGAAAATCGCTCTTAGTTCCAGAATGTTTATCGGGAGAAGAGACTCTTCCCGAGACCATAGTCCCTGAGTCTTCAGGGATTCCCAGACCGCGCCCCAGCCCACTAGACTGGCGTCGGTCGTGACAATGACCCACTCTGGTCTGCGGAAGCTCATTCCCTTGGATAGATGGTCCAGGGTCAGCCACCAACGGAGTGAATCTCTGGTCTTCTGATCTACTTGAATCATTGGAGACAAGTCTGTATAGTCCCCATTCCACTGTTTGAGCATGCATAGTTGTAATGGTCTTAGATGAATTCGTGCAAAAGGAACTATGTCCATTGCTGCAACCATCAACCCTACTACTTCCATGCACTGAGCTATGGAAGGACGTGGAACAGAATGAAGAACTTGACAAGCGCTTAGAAGCTTTGATTTTCTGACCTCTGTCAGAAAAATCCTCATTTCTAAGGAATCTATTATTGTTCCCAAGAAGGGAACTCTTGTTGACGGAGACAGAGAACTTTTTTCTAGGTTCACCTTCCATCCGTGCGATCTGAGAAAGGCCAGAACAATGTCTGTATGAGCCTTTGCTTTTGACAGGGACGACGCTTGTATTAGAATGTCGTCCAGGTATGGTACTACTGCAATGCCCCTCGGCCTTAGAACCGCTAGAAGGGACCCGAGTACCTTTGTGAAAATCCTTGGAGCAGTGGCTAACCCGAATGGGAGGGCCACAAACTGGTAATGTTTGTCCAGAAAGGCGAACCTTAGGAACTGATTATGTTCTTTGTGGATAGGAATATGTAGGTACGCATCCTTTAGATCCACGGTAGTCATAAATTGACCTTCCTGGATAGTGGGTAGAATCGTTTGAATGGTTTCCATTTTGAACGATGGTACCCTGAGAAATTTGTTTAGGATCTTCCAAAATTGGTCTGAATGTTCCCTCTTTTTTGGGAACTACGAACAGATTTGAATAAAATCCCATTCCCTGTTCTTTTATTGGGACAGGGTGTATCACTCCCATTTTTAACAGGTCTTCTACACAATGTAAGAACGCCTGTCTCTTTATTTGGTTTAAGGATAAGTGAGACATGTGGAACCTTCCCCTTGGGGGTAGTTCCCTGAATTCCAGAAGATAACCCTGAGAAACTATTTCTAGTGCCCAGGGATCCTGAACATCTCTTGCCCAAGCCTGAGCAAAGAGAGAGAGTCTGCCCCCTACTAGATCCGGTCCCGGATCGGGGGCTACTCCTTCATGCTGTCTTGTTAGCAGCAGCAGGCTTCTTGACCTGCTTACCCTTGTTCCAGCCCTGCATAGGTTTCCAGGCTGGTTTGGGCTGTGAGGCATTACCCTCTTGCTTAGAGGATGCAGAATTCGAGGCCGGTCCGTTCCTGAAATTGCGAAAGGAACGAAAATTAGACTTATTCTTGGCCTTGAACGGCCTATCTTGTGGAAGGGCGTGGCCCTTTCCCCCACGCCCTGGTCCGAAGAGAGTTTTACCTTTGATAGGGATGTTAAGCAATTTTGTCTTGGATGATACATCCGCTGACCAAGACTTTAGCCAAAGCGCTCTACGCGCCACAATTGCAAACCCTGAATTTTTCGCCGCTAATTTTGCTAATTGCAAGGCAGCATCTAAAATAAAAGAGTTAGCCAACTTAAGTGCGTGAACTCTGAATAAAATCCCATTCCCTGTTCTTTTATTGGGACAGGGTGTATCACTCCCATTTTTAACAGGTCTTCTACACAATGTAAGAACGCCTGTCTCTTTATTTGGTTTAAGGATAAGTGAGACATGTGGAACCTTCCCCTTGGGGGTAGTTCCCTGAATTCCAGAAGATAACCCTGAGAAACTATTTCTAGTGCCCAGGGATCCTGAACATCTCTTGCCCAAGCCTGAGCAAAGAGAGAGAGTCTGCCCCCTACTAGATCCGGTCCCGGATCGGGGGCTACTCCTTCATGCTGTCTTGTTAGCAGCAGCAGGCTTCTTGACCTGCTTACCCTTGTTCCAGCCCTGCATAGGTTTCCAGGCTGGTTTGGGCTGTGAGGCATTACCCTCTTGCTTAGAGGATGCAGAATTCGAGGCCGGTCCGTTCCTGAAATTGCGAAAGGAACGAAAATTAGACTTATTCTTGGCCTTGAACGGCCTATCTTGTGGAAGGGCGTGGCCCTTTCCCCCACGCCCTGGTCCGAAGAGAGTTTTACCTTTGAAAGGGATGTTAAGCAATTTTGTCTTGGATGATACATCCGCTGACCAAGACTTTAGCCAAAGCGCTCTACGCGCCACAATTGCAAACCCTGAATTTTTCGCCGCTAATTTTGCTAATTGCAAGGCAGCATCTAAAATAAAAGAGTTAGCCAACTTAAGTGCGTGAACTCTGTCCATAACCTCCTCATATGGAGTCTCTCTACCGAGCAACTTTTCTAGTTCCTCGAACCAGAACCACGCTGCAGTAGTGACAGGAACAATGCACGAAATGGGTTGTAGAAGGTAACCTTGCTGTACAAAAATCTTTTTAAGCAAACCTTCCAATTTTTTATCCATAGGATCTTTGAAAGCACAACTATCCTCGATAGGAATAGTAGTGCGCTTGTTTAAAGTAGAAACTGCCCCCTCGACCTTAGGGACTGTCTGCCATAAGTCCTTTCTGGGGTCGACCATAGGAAATAATTTCTTAAATATAGGAGGGGGAACAAAAGGTATGCCGGGCTTCTCCCACTCCTTATTCACTATGTCCGCCACCCGCTTGGGTATAGGAAAAGCGTCGGGGTGCACCGGAACCTCTAGGAACTTGTCCATTTTGCATAATTTCTCTGGAATGACCAAGTTGTCACAATCATCCAGAGTAGATAACACCTCCTTAAGCAGTGCGCGGAGATGTTCTAATTTAAATTTAAATGTCACAACATCAGGTTCAGCTTGTTGAGAAATTTTTCCTGAATCTGAAATTTCCCCATCTGACAAAACCTCCCTCATAGCCACTTCAGATTGGTGTGAGGGTATGACAGAACAATTATCATCAGCGCCCTCCTGCTCTTCAGTGTTTAAGACAGAGCAATCGCGCTTTCTCTGATATGCAGGCATTTTGGATAAAATATTTGCTATGGAGTTATCCATTACAGCCGTCAATTGTTGCATGGTAATAAGCATTGGCGCGCTAGATGTACTAGGGGCCTCCTGCGTGGGCAAAACTGGTGTAGACACAGTAGGAGATGATGTAGTATCATGTCTACTCCCCTCATCTGAGGAATCATCTTGGGCAATTTCAATATCTGTGGCAGTACTGTCCTTACTTTGTTTGGACGCTATGGCACAATTATCATACAAATTTAAATGGGGAGACACATTGGCTTTCATACATATAGAACATAGCTTATCCGAAGGCACAGACATGTTAAACAGGCTTAAACTTGTTAATAAAGCACAAAAACCGTTTTAAAACAAAACCGTTACTGTCTCTTTAAATTTTAAACAGAAACACTTTATTACTGAATATGTGAAAAAACTATGAAGGAATTGTTCAAAAATTACCAAAATTTCACCACAGTGTCTTAAAGCATTAAGAGTATTGCTCAGAGCTTTAACCCTTAAAATAACGGAACCGGAGCCGTTTACAAATTTAACCCCTATACAGTCCCAGCTACAGCTTTTGCTGAGATCTAACCAAGCCCAGAGGGGAATACGATACCAAATGACGCCTTCTAGAAACTTTTCCAGCTATTTTCAGGTCCTCACACATGCATCTGCATGTCTTGCTCTCAAAAACAACTGCGCAGTAATGGCGCGAAAATGAGGCTCAGCCTACAACTGGGAAGGCCCTCCCTGACTGGAAAAGGTGTCTAACATAGTGCCTGCCGTTAAAAAACGTTCCCCAAGCTTATAAATGTGAAATATCATCATAAACATGTATAAAATGCCCAAATAAAGCAATCGATTTAGCCCATAAAAGTGTCTACCAGTTTTATAGCCCATATTAAGCCCTTTATTCTGTTTGAGACTAAGAAAATGGCTTACCTACCCCCATGAGGGGAAAAAATGACAGCCTTCCAGCATTACACAGTCTTGTTATAATTATGGCTAGTCATACCTTAAGCAGAAAAGTCTGCTAACTGTTTCCCCCAACTGAAGTTACTTCATCTCAACAGTCCTATGTGGAAACAGCAATCGATTTTAGTTACTGTCTGCTAAAATCATCTTCCTCTCACAAACAGAAATCTTCATCTTTTTCTGTTTCAGAGTAAATAGTACATACCAGCACTATTTTAAAATAACAAACACTTGATAGAAGAATAAAAAACTACATTTAAACACCAAAAACTCTTAACCATCTCCGTGGAGATGTTGCCTGTGCAACGGCAAAGAGAATGACTGGGGTGGGCGGAGCCTAGGAGGGACTATATGGCCAGCTTTGCTGGGACTCTTTGTCATTTCCTGTTGGGGAAGAGATATTCCCACAAGTAAGGATGACGCCGTGGACCGGACACACCAATGTTGGAGAAATGACAAGTATATACTTAAAAAAACCAATTAAATAAAGTAAAAAGTTTTAAGGAGTATATATCAATAACAGGGCAAAGTCTTACACACTTATCTATACAGTACATATAATCAGCAATAGCAAGCAATCAGCTAATAATTGTGCAAACGGATAATAGTGAACATCAATTCAAATAACTCCCATCAATCTAGGGTTAGGTGTAAATAACAAGCTCTGCACTATAACATGCAAAGCATTGTCCAAAATCACCTGATTTAATACAAACAATCCAAATGATGACTGCTATTATTTCTGGGTTGTACATAAGCCAGGAGTAGTTGTAAACGTATACTGTCCTGAAACCCTGAAAATTAAACGTCTGTAGACGTCCTTTAGGCTAAGGAAATAACCATTAAATACAATACCATGGGCAGGAATTCATTGGAGTGAAGCAGCAGGTGCTGTGTGCAAACCGACTAATCGCAGACCAACTAATCGATGATGAGATTCGTTGACAACTATTTTCATAATCGATGATATCGATTAGTTGTTGCAGCTCTAATATATATATATATATATATATATATATATATATTTAGAGTAGTATTGTAGTATATGCACTCTCACCAACACACTGCAACTTGCCAGGGTGCTGTAGCCAGGTATGTAGAAAATGAAAATTGTAGAAAGCACTCACTGGACTGTAGACAGCAGTTTAAATCAAAAATTTATTGTGACGTTTCGGGACCAACAACGTCCCTTCCTCTGACAAACAGCTAGTGAAAAAACAAACATTTATAGACCCATAAAACACTCCCCTTGGTGAACTGCCAATCAAAATGTGCCGTGTGCAAAACAAAAATGAGCCGTGTGCAAAACAGGCATAGATCCCTGTAATTAGGGTAAAGACAATCATAACATGGTGAAAAATATATGAATTGTGTAAATGTATATGAATACATACGTGACTCTGTAAGTGTCAAATGTAAGTGCATCTGATAGCCCCCAAAATATAACTGATCTAATACATGCTAAATGAAATCCGTAGCGCACATATGATGATAACAAAGACAACAAAAGCCTGATAAGTAGGATATTACATACCCCCTCTCATTGATTGGCTAGACGAATTCGTCATGCATAGCCACGCCTGCATCAACATTACAGGCCTAGTGTATCAATGGAGTGCATTGCATAGAGAATGACAACCAATAATCTGATTGAAGGCTAAAGAGACGCCGACAAGCACGTCACAAGTTATTCATTGAGGCTTTACATACATCCCTCGCATCTGTTCAGCAAGTCTGTAAAAACCACACCAAACCTAACAGTCCAATGTGTCAGGATACACAGCATCCGTGCACCCCGCATCATATGCCCATAGCGTTGCCGTAACTCACAACAACTACTCGGGCGGTTGCCATAGCAACCAATGTAAACAACTCCATGTACAATAGTGGCCGAATATCGCCGCGTCTAAAACAACTGTAACACAGTCAAATACCACAGCACCCGAGGTCCCACCACCTTGTATGTCCTAAAAAATATATAAATAGGGCCAAGACAAGGAATCCACCAGCAAGCTGAGCACATCGCCGTATCCATCAACCAATCGGATTACTGCAACCCCCCATACACCCGACTGAGAGGCTGTCATGAAAACATGTGTATACAAATCAAGACACGATCGTGGTCTCACACTGCCCTATATAAAAACATAAATGGTCTAAAGACTCCAACCTGGCCACATCTCTAGACATACAGATAGGCGGCTGTATCAATCATCATATAAAAATGTCCACACCTACGAAAATGAAAAAAATCTAAAATATAGATTAGTCCTTCACAGGTCCATCTACTATGCACTCCCAAGTGACCACAAACCTATCATAAAATATGCCCAATCTAACAAACGCTAGGTAAATTGTCATAAGAAAACAAGAAAATAATAATAATAAAAAATATATCGATAGAACCTCCCTAACAAATGGCAAAATACCCTAGGGAAAAATATAATCTCAGTGTACATAAAAAGGAGCATGCCACTATACTCATAAGTACATCCCCAAAAAAGAAAAAAGCTTACCACTAACTGACCATCACCACCTGACAGATATAAAAGGGAACATCAAACCATATCGCCAAAATTGCAGATATATACAATCCGTGCTATAAAAAAAACAAACATAATCTACAAAATAACAATAAAAGTATGACCTCATCAGGGATACTCAAAAAAGAGCCTACCCAGATTGGCGGTCCATTGTTTAAGACGTGAACCCAATTGTCAGATTCAGCTGTCTCAATACCTCCTCTCCTAGCCACACCTATTATTTCCTGATTGGTTGCCCCTTCCTTAAATAAGCTGTTCACCTTTCATTCCCTGCTCAGTATTGAAGTTTTCTGCCACAGTGAGGATTGATTGCCAAAATCTCTCCTAATTCTCCTTGAAGAAAGGATTCTCTGAGCCTCCGGTTCTACTACTGAATTACACTGGATTCCTTACTCAGGACACTCTCTCACATTCATGGGGTAAAGTACTTTGTCTAACTTTGCATAATTCTCCTCCTTGCCTCTTGCCGCAGCTGCAACCTTCTCTCTTACGCTTGTGCCTGTCAGCAAGATTCAACGCTGCTCCCAAAACCACCGGACGTCACTTCCGGTTTCTCCGGTTTCAAACTTACTTCACTCAGACGCCACCGAAGGGATTGCTGCTAGCTCTCCACACTTTACTTTGCTCCAAGGTACTTTCTACTTGTTTATGCAAATACCATATCTACCTCAGGCACTATATTGCTACATGTTCGCTAAGCACATACCGTAACCTTTGTTCTGGCTCTTTCCTGCTATCTGCATATTTTCTCTGTGAATCTGCCTGTTTTGAAATCTCTATCTGTCTCCGCATATGCTGTTGTTATCTGAGTGTGATAATAACAGTTGTAGTCCACAATATCCAGTACCATTCTGTATGAACTTACCATACTTGATATAGTATATCTAATCACTACACTGAAGGAAGCCTTTCCAGCGATAAGGGTTTTCATACAGTTTCGTGATACATACATACATTTATTTAGTATTCTGCAGTTGTGTTCCAGTCCTACTTTTATAGACTGAGTCTGATATATATTGTTTCTAACATAATACTGAGCCTAAAAAAAAAAATTATGGAACCAGCAGACTTACGTCAAATAGTATATAATCTTTCTCAAAAGGTTGAGCAGCTTGCACAAGGCCTGCATGACTTACAAATTGAGAATGCTGCTCTAAGGAAAGTAATTACTGAATCTATTGCCATAAAGGGTAACCAGTCTGAAAATGTAATTGAGCCTCAAGTGTCCCTGCCTGATCTTTTTTGTGGTAATAGAAAAGCATACAGGCAGTTTAAAAATGCCTGTCTGTTACTCTTCTCTTTGAAACCTAGGACTTACCCCACTGAGAGAGTGAAAGTCCTCACTACTATCTCCTTTCTCAGGGGGGATCCGAGGAACTGGGCTGATAAATTTATAGAGAATCAGGATCCCATTTTAACATCTCTTGTGGATTTCTTTACCAGTATGGATCAGATGTTTCAGGACACAGACCTTCAGCTTACTGCTGAGATGAGTCTGAGGAGTCTCAAACAAGGAAAGAGACCTGTGGAAGATTATATCACAGACTTCAAACAGTTCTCCACAGATGCTCTCTGGACCCCTGTTGCCCTTCGTAACCAATTCCGGTTAGGGCTTTCAGAGTCATTAAAAGACGAATTCGCCAGAATCGAACTACCTACAACCCTTGAAGCTTTCATGAAGACGGCTATTCAGATAGACCGCCGACTACGTGAAAGAAAGGCTGAAAAATATGCCTCTGATATTAAACCTAAACCCTTTTATTCTTCCACGGCCTCCGCCTCTCTTTCTCCTACAAAACCCTGTGTAGAACCCATGGAAATTGGTTTCCTCAGAGGTCCCCTCTCCCAGGAAGAGAAGCAACGCAGACGCATAAGGAATTTATGCATGTATTGCGCTAGTTCAAATCACGGCGTTCAGGAATGTTCACTACTCTTAAAGAATAAAAAATGTAAGTCCACTTATTTGTATACCTCACTACATTCACCTGAACAACCGCCTTACTGTACTATGTCTGTCTCTCTACAGCTGGAGCAAAGTCATCTGAGGATCAGTGACGCCATTATTGACTCTGGTGCTTCAGGGAACTATATAGACCATGATTTTTGTATCAAGAAGAACATACCTCTTGTCAAGAAAACCACCCCCATACCTATCAGAGTCATAGACGGTTCACTTATGTTCTCTGGTCCAGTAACTCATCAGACTACACCTATAATGCTCAATATAGCTGGACATTTTGAACTTCTTTCTTTTGATGTTCTTCCTTCTCCTCATTTTTGTTTAGTTTTGGGTTTGAAGTGGCTTCAACTTCATAATCCCACTATTGTTTGGCACCCTTTTCAAATAAAGTTTTGTTCCACTTATTGCAGAGAAACATGTTTTCCTAGTCCCATTTTGTTACACACTACCAATTACTCTGAAGGCTTACCCTCTCAGTATATCGAATTCAAGGATGTTTTCAGTAAAACGGAAGCAGAGAACCTGCCACCCCATAGGACATATGATTGTCCTATCGATCTCCAACCAGGTGCCCGTATACCTTTTGGACACCTTTACCCTCTAAGCACTCCTGAGTTAGAACAACTTAAAATATATCTCGACGAAAATCTAAAGAAAGGGTTTATTAGGCCATCCACCTCACCAGCTGGCGCTGGGTTTTTCTTTGTTCGTAACAAAGATTCCAGCCTCAGACCAATCATTGATTATCGTGAACTCAACAAATGTACGGTTAAAAACCGCTATCCCTTGCCCCTGATCCCAGAGATGCTTGAGAGGCTTTCTGAAGCAACTGTGTTTACTAAACTTGATCTCAGAGGGGCATACAACCTCATCAGGATTAAGGAAGGTCACGAGTGGCTGACGGCATTCAGGACCAGATACGGTTTGTTTGAATATCTTGTAATGCCGTTTGGTCTTTGCAATGCCCCAGCCACCTTTCAATACTTCATTAATGATGTATTCCGAGATCTTCTAGATATATGTCTTGTCATCTATCTCGACGATATACTCATCTATTCCAGATCCTTGGTAGAACATGTCAGGCATGTCCGTCAGGTCCTTGCACGTCTCAGAGCGCATAAACTCTATGCTAAATTGGAGAAGTGCAATTTCCACACATCTGAAGTATCCTTTCTCGGATATGATATTTCTCCATCTGGTATTCAAATGCAGAAAGAGAAAGTTGAAGCAGTTCTGGATTGGCCTGAACCAAAGAATAAAAAAGACTTGCAACGTTTCCTTGGTTTTTCAAACTACTACAGGAAATTTATTAAAGGGTTCTCTAAAATCGTAAAGCCACTCACACTCTTAACAGGCTCAACAACACCCTTTACATGGGGAACAGATGCTGTACAAGCTTTTCATTATTTGAAATCCAGATTTACCTCTGCACCCATTCTCCAATTTCCTAATCCTTCCTATCAATACACCTTAGAAGTTGACTCTTCCGATTTCGCCATTGGTGCTGTACTCTCACAACAAAAATCTCCTACTGATCCTCTCCATCCAATCTCTTACTTTTCCAAATTAATGACATCTGCTGAACAGAATTACGCCATAGGAGATAAGGAGTTACTGGCCATAAGACGCTCTCTTGAACATTGGAGACATCTCCTTGAAGGCACTTCTCAACCTATTAATATTTATACAGACCACAAGAATCTACAATATTTGCAATCTAACAAGACGTTATCTGCTAGACAGGTACGTTGGAGCCTGTACTTTGACCGCTTCAATTTTGTTATTATCTACAGACCAGCTAATAAAAACATCAAAGCTGATGCCTTATCCCGCATACCTGAAAGACCATCCCATATTCCTACCAGAAAGGACATTGTATCTCCACAATGTTTCATTGGACTGACCACCCCAATCTTAACCGACCTTCGCAACTATTGTAAGCAGCACCCAATTCCTCCTGACCTAGTTTTGAGTAAAGTGCATGGTATCTATTTCCATGGTGACAAATTGTTTATACCTCCTTCCTTAAGGACACAAATTATACGGACCTGTCATGACGTTCCTTTAGCAGGTCACCCAGGTCTTCAACGTACTCTGGACCTCATCTCCCGAACGTATTGGTGGCCACACATGAAATCTACCATTTCAGATCATATTGCCACTTGCGCTGTCTGTGTCACCTGCAAACCGGAAAGAAAACCACCATTTGGACTGCTTATGCCTCTACCAGTCCCCAAGAAGCCGTGGCAACATATTTCCATGGACTTCATTGTTGATTTACCTCCGTCCAAAAATCAAACCACTATCCTTGTGGTCATTGATTTATTTACCAAAATGGCCCATTTCATTCCTTACCATAAACTCCCCACATCCTCTGAAACAGCGACTCTCTTCTTAAACCACATCGTCAAGTTGCATGGGTTTCCCTCTATTTTGACAACGGATAGGGGCACACAATTCACCTCAAGATTCTGGAACAAGCTATGTCAACTGGTCAGTATGGAACATCGTTTTACCACAGCTTTTCATCCCCAAACTAATGGGCAATCGGAAAGGTTAAACCAATGGCTTGAACACTTTCTCAGATGTTATTGTTCTTATCAACAGAACGATTGGATGAAATATCTCTCTATGGCAGAGTTTGCCTACAACAATTTAACCAATGCCTCCACTAAATTATCACCATTTTTCGCAAACTACTCCTATCACCCCACTTTGGCCTTCTCTACACCTGCTTCGTCAGATTCACCTGCGCTGGATGAACTCCACTCCTCTCTCCAGGAGAATTTCAATCTTATTCAGGAGAACATTCGGAAGGCTCAGGAAACTCAGAAACATTACTACGACCTCAGGAGACGTAAACCTCCTGATTACATCGTTGGAGATTTAGTCTGGCTCTCCACCAGAAACTTAAAATTGCAAGTTCCTTCAAAGAAATTGGCTAGTCTTTTCATTGGTCCCTTCACTGTCCAAAAGGTTATCAATGCCAATGCTGTCAGACTAAACCTTCCCAGTTCTCTTAAAATACATCCAACCTTTCACGTTTCCCTGTTGAAACCCTATGTTCCCACAAGGGATGGACAAGTTCTTCTACCTCCAACAACTTTTCCTTTAGCACCAGATGAATACGAAGTTGACTCCATATTGGATTCTAGGATCTCCAAGGGTGTTCTTCAGTACTTGGTCAGGTGGAAAAACTATTCAAGCGATGAGGATTCCTGGGAACCTCTTTCCAATCTAAACTCACCCAGGCTTCTGTCCCTATACCACCGCCGTCATCCTGACCGCCCACGTCCTGCCGCTGTGGAACAGCGTCCTTGAGGAGGGGGTTCTGTCAGATTCAGCTGTCTCAATACCTCCTCTCCTAGCCACACCTATTATTTCCTGATTGGTTGCCCCTTCCTTAAATAAGCTGTTCACCTTTCATTCCCTGCTCAGTATTGAAGTTTTCTGCCACAGTGAGGATTGATTGCCAAAATCTCTCCTAATTCTCCTTGAAGAAAGGATTCTCTGAGCCTCCGGTTCTACTACTGAATTACACTGGATTCCTTACTCAGGACACTCTCTCACATTCATGGGGTAAAGTACTTTGTCTAACTTTGCATAATTCTCCTCCTTGCCTCTTGCCGCAGCTGCAACCTTCTCTCTTACGCTTGTGCCTGTCAGCAAGATTCAACGCTGCTCCCAAAACCACCGGACGTCACTTCCGGTTTCTCCGGTTTCAAACTTACTTCACTCAGACGCCACCGAAGGGATTGCTGCTAGCTCTCCACACTTTACTTTGCTCCAAGGTACTTTCTACTTGTTTATGCAAATACCATATCTACCTCAGGCACTATATTGCTACATGTTCGCTAAGCACATACCGTAACCTTTGTTCTGGCTCTTTCCTGCTATCTGCATATTTTCTCTGTGAATCTGCCTGTTTTGAAATCTCTGTCTCCGCATATGCTGTTGTTATCTGAGTGTGATAATAACAGTTGTAGTCCACAATATCCAGTACCATTCTGTATGAACTTACCATACTTGATATAGTATATCTAATCACTACACTGAAGGAAGCCTTTCCAGCGATAAGGGTTTTCATACAGTTTCGTGATACATACATACATTTATTTAGTATTCTGCAGTTGTGTTCCAGTCCTACTTTTATAGACTGAGTCTGATATATATTGTTTCTAACACCAATATACAGATAATTCCAAAACCCAGACAGTATAGCTCCCCATGCAAAAACAATACATGTCATAAATTAACCACCACCAAATCCTAAAAACAACAAAAACATATGGCACCCACTGTGCTAGTGATATCCAAAACCACCAAATCTCAAAATACCCAAAATCATAAACATCTAACTGTCTGCAGCAGCTACCATACACAGGGCCTTCCGCCACATGTGATAACCAAATTCCATCTCCAACAGGGCGCTTAGTCATCCCACCGCACTATAAAATCAGGACCGTAACTCATGTATAGGAGGCATATCAGAAGCACAGAACCCATAGTGTGTGTGAAATGTGATGTATAACTCTTATAAAAAACAGATTAAAAACAAAATTAAAACAAAACACACCTCATATTTACACATTTAGAAATTGCTAACAACTAATGAGAAATGGAAAAATATGGAAAACAATATACTAAGAAAAGGACTTAGATACTAAATCATGATATCATAATCAGGGTATGGTAAGGCAACCACAAGAGAATAGGATTCGATTGGGCAAAACCAAAGATTATTCGACAATAAAAATTGGACTCTCATTTTCACCATCACTATATAATGCTAAGTGATAGATACAGGATCAAAAGATCAATGGACTCTCATAAGACCTGATCCTTATAAGAAATTCTGCCATCCCGTTTGGATGTTGAGGCCTCTCTGGGCCAGTGTACATAGTTCATGAATCCAACGTGCTTCTTTTTGTAACAGGATCTTGGCTCTGTTTCCTCCTCGTCTTAGCACTGGCACGTGGTCAATGATTCTAAATCGCAGATCGCTCACTGTGTGTCCTGCTTCTAAGAAGTGGCGTGCCACCGGATGTTCAGCCTTCCCAGAGTTTATTGCCGCTCTGATGCTCGACCGATGATTCGCCATTCTCACTCTGGCATCGTCAGTAGTCTTTCCAGTATAGAATTTCCCACAGGGGCAATTCAGAAGATATATAATAAACTGGGTTGTGCACGTCAGGAAATACTTGATCTGATATCTTTTGCGACGATCTGGATGTTGAAATGTCGTGCCAGTGTGCATGCTGTTGCAAGTTACACAACTAATACATTTGTAGCATCCCACTTTTTTCTTCAACCAAGTTTGTTTCTCATTTCTTGAAGAGATATCGGTCTTCATTAGCATATCCCTCAAGCTCTTGCCTCTACGATATGCCAATCTGGGTGCCGACCATTCAGCAAATGGCAATGTAGGATCACTCTGAAGAATTTTCCATTCCTCCTTAACTGCTTGAGCAATCTGATATTGGTCTGGATTATACGTTGTCACAAATGTGAGTTGGAGATTGCTTATAGTATTTTGAATTTGTTGCTTATTTTGAGATGAGAGAGCCAGTTCCAATTGTTTCTCTAGGTTCTTTTTATTATAACCTCGTTGGAGAAATCTTTGTGTCATTTCTGACATTTGTGTCTGCATCAGGTCATCATCGGTATTATATCTTATTACCCTTTGGTATTGTGCTTTCGGAATATTACGTATGAGTGCTGGCTGGTGGCAACTTTTAGCGTGTAGCAGTGTGTTGCGGTCCGTTTTCTTCCTAAACAGTGTAGTACCAAGTCCATTGGAGGTTTTGAAAACTCTGACATCAAGAAAATCGACTGTGGCATTATTCGACGTATGTTGGAATTTGATGGTGCTATCCATCCCATTGAGGGTATGGATCCAATTATTCAGCTCTTGTTCCCCATTTCTCCATATCAGGAACACGTCATCTATGTAACGACAATAAAAAGAAATTGCATCCATTTCATACACCTTCATCTGGATAGATTCATAGTCCGCCATGAACAGATTGGCCAACGAGGGGGCCATATTTGACCCCATCGCGGTCCCTTCCATCTGTAGATAAAAATTGTTCTCAAAACGAAAGAAATTATTTTCCAAGCATATTGTTAGGAGATCTACCATGACCTCCTCAGGAGGCCCCACATATGGACTCTTTCGCAGATGGTTAACTACAGCTGCAATCCCCAGTTTGTGGGGGATTACCGTATACAGGCTGCATACATCCATCGTCACAAGAAGGTCAGTTGGCTGTATGTCATTTAGTTGAATGATGGATCGGATGAAAGCATTAGAATCTTGTGTGTAAGATTTCATTCTCTTGACCATTGGTTGTAAATGAAAATCCAGGAATTCAGCAAGTGGTTGTAGGAGTGATCCCCTCGCCGAGACGATAGGTCTCCCCGGGGGATTGTTGGGATCCTTATGGATCTTCGGTAATGTGTAGATGGTCGGTGCTATTGGATAGTCCCTTTTTAAGAATTTTTGCTCTTGTATGGTAATGCTCCCCATCTCACACCACCTGTCAAGTTTCTCGTCAATGTATCTTTTCAATTGATTCGTTGGATCTGTTTGTAAAATCCTGTAGGTCTTTTGATCTGTTATTTGGCCCAGGAGTTCTGATCGATACTGTTGTAGATCCATCACAACCACCGCCCCACCCTTATCTGCCGGGCGTATTACAATGGTCGTGTCTTCAGTTAGTGACTTCAATGCCTGTCTCTCATCCTTGGTTAAGTTATCCATTCTTCTCCTTTTGGGGATGTTTTTGGAGACTTGACTCAGATAGTTTGTGTATGCGGTAATTGATGGATTCTGTGATCTTGGATCAAATGCCCCAGGAGTACGGAAAGGTGTGATCTCACTGCTGTCCGTCTTGTAGAATTCTTTGAGTCTCAAATTCCTGCCGAATTTTTGTATATCAATGTATGTGTCAAATGAATTAAACTTCGTTGTAGGAACAAAAGATAAACCTTTGTTCAATAGGGAGGTTTCCGATTGTGACAGTGGTCTAGAGCTGATATTAAATACATTGTTCATCTCCTCTGTCTCGGAGGGCGGCGTGACATGCCCCCCCCTTCCTCGTATGTGGCCTGTGCCTCGTCCTAAAAAATGGACCGAGGGAGTATGTGATGAACTATATGGGGTACTAGTATTACTTGCTCCCCTCATGTTGTCCCACTGTTGACCTCTATTCGCCCCTCTGGATCTTGTGGTGATGCCTCTGTATATAGACTCTCCACTTGTTGTTGCCATCTCAGGATCTGAACTGTCGCCAGAGCTGGTGTCCACCGTATTTATGTTTCTTTTTGTGAACCTTCTGTCCCGTCTGGATCTGAAGTTCAGTCTTTCATCGGGAGATAACATCCAGCGGTATACACTCTTATATGTGTAGTCTTGAGTTACTGTTTGAAGCTTCCGGTTTTTAAAGGCAATGAGTTCTTGTTTGTATAACTTGATTTGTAGTGTCAATTTATCAATCCAATCCACAGATTTATCTGCTCTGAGTGTATTGAGTTGTTCAGCTTCAAAATTTTGAATTTCAATTCTCACTTCTTGGAGTAAACGTCCAGCTTCTCTAATCACAAGGAGCATAAGGTCGAAAGAACATTTGTTGAGAATTTTGCACCAATTATTACAAAATTCAGCATTAGATCTCCCAATCGTGGGGATGTTCTTTACCCTAAAGCCCCTTGGTAATAGTCTTTTTTTATGATAATCTGATAAATATATTCCATGGAGGTTTAGATCTATTTCTCGTTGCTTCAATTTCGCCAGGGTGTTATATAGAGACTGGCACGACTCCTCTGTTTGTTGTTCTTCAATGGAGCCAAATCTGATAGCTTCTGCATCTTCATCTGTAAAAGTGAAGATATCTTCATGTCTCTCCTCAGTGTTCTCACTCTGAGACACATTAGATGTTTCCATATTTCCACTGTTTAATTCAGTCATAATAATAGATAATGAGGCACAAATGATGAGAAAAGGGAATAGATATGAGCTAATTCAGCCAAGTTGTGGGTGCACTGTACTGTGGGAGCATAGGTAGAGTAGTATATTAGTATATGCACTCTCACCAACACACTGCAACTTGCCAGGGTGCTGTAGCCAGGTATGTAGAAAATGAAAATTGTAGAAAGCACTCACTGGACTGTAGACAGCAGTTTAAATCAAAAATGTATTGTGACGTTTCGGGACCAACAACGTCCCTTCCTCTGACAAACAGCTAGTGAAAAAACAAACATTTATAGACCCATAAAACACTCCCCTTGGTGAACTGCCAATCAAAATGTGCCGTGTGCAAAACAAAAATGAGCCGTGTGCAAAACAGGCATAGATCCCTGTAATTAGGGTAAAGACAATCATAACATGGTGAAAAATATATGAATTGTGTAAATGTATATGAATACATACGTGACTCTGTAAGTGTCAAATGTAAGTGCATCTGATAGCCCCCAAAATATAACCGATCTAATACATGCTAAATGAAATCCGTAGCGCACATATGATGATAACAAAGACAACAAAAGCCTGATAAGTAGGATATTACATACCCCCTCTCATTGATTGGCTAGACGAATTTGTCATGCATAGCCACGCCTGCATCAACATTACAGGCCTAGTGTATCAATGGAGTGCATTGCGTAGAGAATGACAACCAATAATCTGATAGGCTAAAGAGACGCCGACAAGCACGTCACAAGTTATTCATTGAGGCTTTACATACATCCCTCGCATCTGTTCAGCAAGTCTGTAAAAACCACACCAAACCTAACAGTCCAATGTGTCAGGATACACAGCATCCGTGCACCCCGCATCATATGCCCATAGCGTTGCCGTAACTCACAACAACTACTCGGGCGGTTGCCATAGCAACCAATGTAAACAACTCCATGTACAATAGTGGCCGAATATCGCCGTGTCTAAAGCAACTGTAACATAGTCAAATACCACAGCACCCGAGGTCCCACCACCTTGTATGTCCTAAAAAATATATAAATAGGGCCAAGACAAGGAATCCACCAGCAAGCTGAGCACATCGCCGTATCCATCAACCAATCGGATTACTGCAACCCCCCACACACCCGACTGAGAGGCTGTCATGACAACATGTGTATACAAATCAAGACACGATCGTGGTCTCACACTGCCCTATATAAAAACATAAATGGTCTAAAGACTCCAACCTGGCCACATCTCTAGACATACAGATAGGCGGCTGTATCAATCATCATATAAAAATGTCCACACCTACGAAAATGAAAAAAATCTAAAATATAGATTAGTCCTTCACAGGTCCATCTACTATGCACTCCCAAGTGACCACAAACCTATCATAAAATATGCCCAATCTAACAAACGCTAGGTAAATTGTCATAAGAAAACAAGAAAATAATAATAATAAAAAATATATCGATAGATATAGGGGCTATCAGATGCACTTACATTTGACACTTACAGAGTCACGTATGTATTCATATACATTTACACAATTCATATATTTTTCACCATGTTATGATTGTCTTTACCCTAATTACAGGGATCTATGCCTGTTTTGCACACGGCTCATTTTTGTTTTGCACACGGCACATTTTAATTGGCAGTTCACCAAGGGGAGTGTTTTATGGGTCTATAAATGTTTGTTTTTTCACTAGCTGTTTGTCAGAGGAAGGGACGTTGTTGGTCCCGAAACGTCACAATAAATTTTTGATTTAAACTGCTGTCTACAGTCCAGTGAGTGATTTCTACAATTTTCCTTTTCTACATACCTGGCTACAGCACCCTGGCAAGTTGCAGTGTGTTGGTGAGAGTGCATATACTACAATACTACTCTACCTATGCTCCCACAGTACAGTGCACCCACAACTTGGCTGAATTAGCTCATATCTATTCCCTTTTCTCATCATTTGTGCCTCATTATCTATTATTATGACTGAATTAAACAGTGGAAATATGGAAACATCTAATGTGTCTCAGAGTGAGAACACTGAGGAGAGACATGAAGATATCTTCACTTTTACAGATGAAGATGCAGAAGCTATCAGATTTGGCTCCATTGAAGAACAACAAACAGAGGAGTCGTGCCAGTCTCTATATAACACCCTGGCGAAATTCAAGCAACGAGAAATAGATCTAAACCTCCATGGAATATATTTATCAGATTATCATAAAAAAAGACTATTACCAAGGGGCTTTAGGGTAAAGAACATCCCCACGATTGGGAGATCTAATGCTGAATTTTGTAATAATTGGTGCAAAATTCTCAACAAATGTTCTTTCGACCTTATGCTCCTTGTGATTAGAGAAGCTGGACGTTTACTCCAAGAAGTGAGAATTGAAATTCAAAATTTTGAAGCTGAACAACTCAATACACTCAGAGCAGATAAATCTGTGGATTGGATTGATAAATTGACACTACAAATCAAGTTATACAAACAAGAACTCATTGCCTTTAAAAACCGGAAGCTTCAAACAGTAACTCAAGACTACACATATAAGAGTGTATACCGCTGGATGTTATCTCCCGATGAAAGACTGAACTTCAGATCCAGACGGGACAGAAGGTTCACAAAAAGAAACATAAATACGGTGGACACCAGCTCTGGCGACAGTTCAGATCCTGAGATGGCAACAACAAGCAGAGAGTCTATATACAGAGGCATCACCACAAGATCCAGAGGGGCGAATAGAGGTCAACAGTGGGACAACATGAGGGGAGCAAGTAATACTAGTACCCCATATAGTTCATCACATACTCCCTCGGTCCGTTTTTTAGGACGAGGCACAGGCCACATACGAGGAGGGGGGGGCATGTCACGCCGCCCTCCGAGACAGAGGAGATGAACAATGTATTTAATATCAGCTCTAGACCACTGTCACAATCGGAAACCTCCCTATTGAACAAAGGTTTATCTTTTGTTCCTACAACGAAGTTTAATTCATTTGACACATACATTGATATACAAAAATTCGGCAGGAATTTGAGACTCAAAGAATTCTACAAGACGGACAGCAGTGAGATCACACCTTTCCGTACTCCTGGGACATTTGATCCAAGATCACAGAATCCATCAATTACCGCATACACAAACTATCTGAGTCAAGTCTCCAAAAACATCCCCAAAAGGAGAAGAATGGATAACTTAACCAAGGATGAGAGACAGGCATTGAAGTCACTAACTGAAGACACGACCATTGTAATACGCCCGGCAGATAAGGGTGGGGCGGTGGTTGTGATGGATCTACAACAGTATCGATCAGAACTCCTGGGCCAAATAACAGATCAAAAGACCTACAGGATTTTACAAACAGATCCAACGAATCAATTGAAAAGATACATTGACGAGAAACTTGACAGGTGGTGTGAGATGGGGAGCATTACCATACAAGAGCAAAAATTCTTAAAAAGGGACTATCCAATAGCACCCACCATCTACACATTACCGAAGATCCATAAGGATCCCAACAATCCCCCGGGGAGACCTATCGTCTCGGCGAGGGGATCACTCCTACAACCACATGCTGAATTCCTGGATTTTCATTTACAACCAATGGTCAAGAGAATGAAATCTTACACACAAGATTCTAATGCTTTCATCCGATCCATCATTCAACTAAATGACATACAGCCAACGGACCTTCTTGTGACGATGGATGTATGCAGCCTGTATACGGTAATCCCCCACAAACTGGGGATTGCAGCTGTAGTTAACCATCTGCAAAAGAGTCCATATGTGGGGCCTCCTGAGGAGGTCATGGTAGATCTCCTAACAATATGCTTGGAAAATAATTTCTTTCGTTTTGAGAACAATTTTTATCTACAGACGGAAGGGACCGCGATGGGGTCAAATATGGCCCCCTCGTTGGCCAATCTGTTCATGGCGGACTATGAATCTATCCAGATGAAGGTGTATGAAATGGATGCCATTTCTTTTTATTGTCGTTACATAGATGACGTGTTCATGATATGGAGAAATGGGGAACAAGAGCTGAATAATTGGATCCATACCCTCAATGGGATGGATAGCACCATCAAATTCCAACATACGTCGAATAATGCCACAGTCGATTTTCTTGATGTCAGAGTTTTCAAAACCTCCAATGGACTTGGTACTACACTGTTTAGGAAGAAAACGGACCGCAACACACTGCTACACGCTAAAAGTTGCCACCAGCCAGCACTCATACGTAATATTCCGAAAGCACAATACCAAAGGGTAATAAGAAATAATACCGATGATGACCTGATGCAGACACAAATGTCAGAAATGACACAAAGATTTCTCCAACGAGGTTATAATAAAAAGAACCTAGAGAAACAATTGGAACTGGCTCTCTCATCTCAAAATAAGCAACAAATTCAAAATACTATAAGCAATCCCCAACTCACATTTGTGACAACGTATAATCCAGACCAATATCAGATTGCTCAAGCAGTTAAGGAGGAATGGAAAATTCTTCAGAGTGATCCTACATTGCCATTTGCTGAATGGTCGGCACCCAGATTGGCATATCGTAGAGGCAAGAGCTTGAGGGATATGCTAATGAAGACCGATATCTCTTCAAGAAATGAGAAACAAACTTGGTTGAAGAAAAAAGTGGGATGCTACAAATGTATTAGTTGTGTAACTTGCAACAGCATGCACACTGGCACGACATTTCAACATCCAGATTGTCGCAAAAGATATCAGATCAAGTATTTCCTGACGTGCACAACCCAGTTTATTATATATCTTCTGAATTGCCCCTGTGGGAAATTCTATACTGGAAAGACTACTGACGATGCCAGAGTGAGAATGGCGAATCATCGGTCGAGCATCAGAGCGGCAATAAACTCTGGGAAGGCTGAACATCCGGTGGCATGCCACTTCTTAGAAGCAGGACACACACTGAGCGATCTGCGATTTAGAATCATTGACCACGTGCCAGTGCTAAGACGAGGAGGAAACAGAGCCAAGATCCTGTTACAAAAAGAAGCACTTTGGATTCATGAACTATGTACACTGGCCCCGAGAGGCCTCAACATCCAAACGGGATGGCAGAATTTCTTATAAGGATCAGGTCTTATGAGAGTCCATTGATCTTTTGATCCTGTATCTATCACTTAGCATTATATAGTGATGGTGAAAATGAGAGTCCAATTTTCATTGTCGAATAATCTTTGGTTTTGCCCAATCGGATCCTATTCTCTTGTGGTTGCCTTACAATACCCTGATTATGATATCATGATTTAGTATCTAAGTCCTTTTCTTAGTATATTGTTTTCCATATTTTTCCATTTCTCATTAGTTGTTAGCAATTTCTAAATGTGTAAATATGAGGTGTGTTTTGTTTTAATTTTGTTTTTAATCTGTTTTTTTATAAGAGTTATACATCACATTTCACACACACTATGGGTTCTGTGCTTCTGATATGCCTCCTATACATGAGTTACGGTCCTGATTTTATAGTGCGGTGGGATGACTAAGCGCCCTGTTGGAGATGGAATTTGGTTATCACATGTGGCGGAAGGCCCTGTGTATGGTAGCTGCTGCAGACAGTTAGATGTTTATGATTTTGGGTATTTTGAGATTTGGTGGTTTTGGATATCACTAGCACAGGGGACCAGATGGTTTATAATCTGGCACTATGGATACAGTGGGTGCCATATGTTTTTGTTGTTTTTAGGATTTGGTGGTGGTTAATTTATGACATGTATTGTTTTTGCATGGAGAGCTATACTGTCTGGGTTTTGGAATTATCTGTATATTGGGTTCACGTCTTAAACAATGGACCGCCAATCTGGGTAGGCTCTTTTTTGAGTATCCCTGATGAGGTCATACTTTTATTGTTATTTTGTAGATTATGTTTGTTTTTTTATAGCACGGATTGTATATATCTGCAATTTTGGCGATATGGTTTGATGTTCCCTTTTATATCTGTCAGGTGGTGATGGTCAGTTAGTGGTAAGCTTTTTTTCTTTTTTGGGGATGTACTTATGAGTATAGTGGCATGCTCCTTTTTATGTACACTGAGATTATATTTTTCCCTAGGGTATTTTGCCATTTGTTATGGAGGTTCTATCGATATATTTTTTATTATTATTATTTTCTTGTTTTCTTATGACAATTTACCTAGCGTTTGTTAGATTGGGCATATTTTATGATAGGTTTGTGGTCACTTGGGAGTGCATAGTAGATGGACCTGTGAAGGACTAATTTATATTTTAGATTTTTTTCATTTTCGTAGGTGTGGACATTTTTATATGATGATTGATACAGCCGCCTATCTGTATGTCTAGAGATGTGGCCAGGTTGGAGTCTTTAGACCATTTATGTTTTTATATAGGGCAGTGTGAGACCACGATCGTGTCTTGATTTGTATACACATGTTGTCATGACAGCCTCTCAGTCGGGTGTGTGGGGGGTTGCAGTAATCCGATTGGTTGATGGATACGGCGATGTGCTCAGCTTGCTGGTGGATTCCTTGTCTTGGCCCTATTTATATATTTTTTAGGACATACAAGGTGGTGGGACCTCGGGTGCTGTGGTATTTGACTGTGTTACAGTTGCTTTAGACACGGCGATATTCGGCCACTGTTGTACATGGAGTTGTTTACATTGGTTGCTATGGCAACCGCCCGAGTAGTTGTTGTGAGTTACGGCAACGCTATGGGCATATGATGCGGGGTGCACGGATGCTGTGTATCCTGACACATTGGACTGTTAGGTTTGGTGTGGTTTTTACAGACTTGCTGAACAGATGCGAGGGATGTATGTAAAGCCTCAATGAATAACTTGTGACGTGCTTGTCGGTGTCTCTTTAGCCTATCAGATTATTGGTTGTCATTCTCTACGCAATGCACTCCATTGATACACTAGGCCTGTAATGTTGATGCAGGCGTGGCTATGCATGACGAATTCGTCTAGCCAATCAATGAGAGGGGGTATGTAATATCCTACCTATCAGGCTTTTGTTGTCTTTGTTATCATCATATGTGCGCTACGGATTTCATTTAGCATGTATTAGATCGGTTATATTTTGGGGGCTATCAGATGCACTTACATTTGACACTTACAGAGTCACGTATGTATCCATATACACAATTCATATATTTTTCACCATGTTATGATTGTCTTTACCCTAATTACAGGGATCTATGCCTGTTTTGCACACGGCTCATTTTTGTTTTGCACACGGCACATTTTGATTGGCAGTTCACCAAGGGGAGTGTTTTATGGGTCTATAGATGTTTGTTTTTTCACTAGCTGTTTGTCAGAGGAAGGGACGTTGTTGGTCCCGAAACGTCACAATAAATGTTTGATTTAAACTGCTGTCTACAGTCCAGTGAGTGCTTTCTACAATTTTATATATATATTTATATATATATATATATATATATATATATATATATATATATATATATATACTGTATATATACATATATATATATATATATATATATATATATATATATATATAGATATATATATAAAATTGTCACACAAAGTATATAATATAGAACAATCATAATAAAACAGATCAGATAGTGCAGTTAAGAAGGGATTCGGATCACAAAGTAACATTGTATTAAAAAAAAGCTATTTACTTAAAGGGACAGTCTAGTATAAATTAAACTTTCATTATTCAGATAGGACTTTTAATTTTAATCAACTTTCCAATTTACTTTTATCATCAAATTTGCTTTTTTTCTCTTGGTATTCTTAGTCTAAACTAAACATAGGTAGGATCATATGCTAATTTCTAAGCCTTTGAGGGCTGCCTCTTATCACAGGCTTTTTAAATCTCTTTTCAACACAAAGAGACAGAAAGTACACATGGGCCATATAGATAACACTGTGTTCAGGCACAGAAAGTTATTTAAGATCTAGCACAAAACAATGCTAAATTTAAGACAATAGATAATAAACAGTCACAGTCATGTGATCAGGGGGCTGGAAGAAGGTTCCTAGATACAAGGTAATCACAGAGGTAAAAAGTATATTAATATAACTGTGTTGGTTGTGCAAAACTGGGGAATGGGTAATAAAGTGATTATCTATCTTTTAAAACAAGAACAATTCTAGGGTAGACTGTCCCTTTAAAGTGAATGTAAAGTTTGAGGAATGAGTGCCCGGTTTTTAATAATCCTATTAAAAACAGGGGCACTTTCATTCATCAAACTTTAAATTACACTGCTTTTCTTAAAATACTTACCTTTTCTTTCTGCAAGCTGCTCCAACGCTTCTCCAGCCCGTCGCAAGCCTCTTCTTACGTCAAGAATGACGATTTTGGCATCCTCCAATCACGGCTTCCCCCGGGGGAATCATTGCCTAAAGCAACGCCGTGATTTCTGACGTCGGCAGAGGCTTGCGACGGGCGGAGGAATCGCTGGAGCTGCTTGAAGAAAGAAAAGGCAAGTATTTTTAAAAAAGCAGTGAAATGTAAATTTTGATGAATGAAAGTGCCCATGTTTTTAATAGGATTATTAAAAATCGGGCACTGATTCATCAAAATTTACATTCACTTCAAAGTTTCCAGAAAAAATAAATAAAACAAATCCTAATCTGTATATAAATAGGACTACTGCTAAAGTAGTTTAAATGAGTTTATAAAACATTATTGGCCAAAAAAGAACACTGTAATGAGTCCTGATGACATCCGTACCGCTTGGCAACTTAGAGTTGGTTTATACAGTTAGTCTTGCCACTTACCAAGGTAGAAATTCTGTCAGTATTCCATCTCATATAGAATTGTCTCAAAGTTCTCACAGTTCATATATAATACTTTTTAAATTATATATAACAATGTTTATTCACATACAGATTAATTCCTTATTAATCTTAGCTTAAAGGGACATGAAACCCAATTTTTTCTTTCATGATTTAGAAAGAGCATGCAATTTTAAATAACTTTCTAATTTACCTCTATTATCTATCCTTCATTCTCTTGATATCCTTTACTAAAAAGCATATCTAGATAGACTTAGTGTCTGCTGATTGGTGACTGCACATAGATGCCTCGTATGATTGGCTCACCCATGTGCATTGCTATTTCTTCAGCAAAGAATATCTAAAGAATGAAACAAATTAGATAATAAAACTAAATTGGAAAGTTGTTTAAAATGTTGTTCTCTACCTGAATAATGGAATACATTTTTGCGTTTAGTGTCCCTTTAAGGTCATTAAAGCTGATATATGTAGCCAGTACTGAGACCGTTTCAAGTTCCATTGTACTGAGAATCTTTTCCACTTCTGCAATGTGCTTTACGTACGGTGTGCTGTGTCACTCTGCATGCATTTTTTTTTGTAAGATGGATGACTTTAATTATTGGAAACAAATCTAGAATGAATCTAGAACTTTGCCAGATATAAACAGAAGAAGTCACTAATACTGGGTGCTTGCCGGTAGGACTCCATTTAGAAAGCATAAGTGTACAAGGGTTACAAATGCTCAGGAAAATATCATATTCCCCAACTTTTAGTGTATGAAAATATTCTCCAGCACAGATAATACTTTTTTAAACTTTAGACCACCATAGACCTATGGCTGCAGTCTGTGTTTTTAAACTTACTTTATATTCTACTTTATAATTACTTAGTGACCAAATATATTCCCCAGAATACTTTCTGTTTTCTAAATTAATTTTACTTTCATCGGTAAATAATAAAGATTAGTTTTTACTTCTGCAGTACTTAAAGTGACATTCCCCTCAAAATTAGAGAACACAAGGGCATTTCAGTTTTGAATAGAAGCATTTATGTAATATACATGTACTAGTAAAAATGCTTCTAATAAAAGCTATAGATGTTTCAAGAGTGCATTTAAGTATGCTCCATGCATCAGCATTTTAAACACAGCACGTGCGCATAGAGCCTAAGGTGCTTGTATCATCTGGGAATAACTCCATTTGATAAGCTGCAGTATTTAAAATACTGGTGCCCTTAGAATATTGAGATATGTTTCACATGCACATTAAAATGCAAACAACTTTTACTTGAACCATTTTTATATATGTATACTGTAAATATATTTCTATCTAGCAGCATTATACAACTGAATGATAATAATAATATCCCCAAAAGTATTTCATCTATGTGCATTTCAGTTTTGAAATATCCCTGTAATATAATTTAGCCACATTATTATTCTATTGTTAAATGAAATGCTAGTTTTTGTGCATGGTGGATATAAATATTAATCTATGCTAATAACTGGTGACCATAAAGGTACATAAAGTGCAATAATAAAATGATTATATTATTATAATAGACCCTCACCCAGTACCTTGTGATTATTGACAGATGAGCCCTATGTGTCAGACATAACTACAGCTTTATGCACATATTACTAACACATGCAATGCTTATCCCAGTACATACATATAACTGTAGCTGGCCATACTGTGGTCATAATTATTACCTAACTGGAGCGGCCATTTTGACAGCAGGAAGTAAAAACCATGTCAAATTAAACTCCCACAATGCCTTGCGAGAATATCATACAGTCATAGGTGACGCAGGCATCTGCACTGTATTATATGTAACGATAATGCTGCAAATATATTGCGCTGTGCGCAGAAAGTGAAGGCAAATTAAATTCTAATTTATAGTGTGTATAGGTCTATCTGACAGCTCTCCAAACACAAAGATGGCGTATTTGGCGACATGCCGAGTAATACGTTTCTGGCGCTGACTTCTGACGTCAAACATACTTGCGACAGGAACATTATAACCCGGAAATAGCTACAGGGTAAATTCTAATAGTGGTGAGTTTTTCTGTTATTTAGTTTTCTCGTATTAATTTACCTGATGTATACAAGTTCTGCTGTATATTGCACACCATACGAATGTACCTGATGTATACAAGTTCTGCAGTATACTGCACATCATACTAATGTACCTGATGTATACAAGTTCTGCAGTATACTGCACATCATACTAATGTACCTGATGTATACAAGTTCTGCTGTATATTGCACACCATACGAATGTACCTGATGTATACAAGTTCTGCAGTATATTGCACATCATACTAATGTACCTGATGTATACAAGTTCTACAGTATATTGCACATCATACTAATGTACCTGATGTATACAAGTTCTGCAGTATATTGCACATCATACGAATGTACCTGATGTATACAAGTTCTGCAGTATATTGCACATCATACTAATGTACCTGATGTATACAAGTTCTGCAGTATATTGCACATCATACTAATGTACCTGATGTATACAAGTTCTACAGTATATTGCACATCATACTAATGTACCTGATGTATACAAGTTCTGCAGTATATTGCACATCATACTAATGTACCTGATGTATACAAGTTCTGCAGTATACTGCACATCATACTAATGTACCTGATGTATACACGTTCTGCAGTATACTGTACATCATACTAATGTACCTGATGTATACAAGTTCTGCAGTATACTGCACATCATACTAATGTACCTGATGTATACAAGTTCTACAGTATACTGCACATCATACTAATGTACCTGATGTATACAAGTTCTGCAGTATACTGCACATCATACTAATGTACCTGATGTATACAAGTTCTGCCGTATACTGCACATCATACTAATGTACCTGATGTATACAAGTTCTGCAGTATACTGCACATCATACTAATGTACCTGATGTATACACGTTCTGCAGTATACTGTACATCATACTAATGTACCTGATGTATACAAGTTCTGCAGTATATTGCACATCATACTAATGTACCTGATGTATACAAGTTCTGCAGTATACTGCACATCATACTAATGTACCTGATGTATACAAGTTCTGCAGTATACTGCACATCATACTAATGTACCTGATGTATACACGTTCTGCAGTATACTGCACATCATACTAATGTACCTGATGTATACAAGTTCTGCAGTATACTGCACATCATACTAATGTACCTGATGTATACAAGTTCTGCAGTATACTGCACATCATACTAATGTACCTGATGTATACAAGTTCTGCAGTATACTGCACATCATACTAATGTACCTGATGTATACAAGTTCTGCAGTATATTGCACATCATACTAATCTACCTGATGTATACAAGTTCTGCAGTATACTGCACATCATACTAATGTACCTGATGTATACAAGTTCTGCAGTATATTGCACATCATACTAATCTACCTGATGTATACAAGTTCTGCAGTATACTGCACATCATACTAATCTACCTGATGTATACAAGTTCTGCAGTATACTGCACATCATACTAATCTACCTGATGTATACAAGTTCTGCAGTATACTGCACATCATACTAATCTACCTGATGTATACAAGTTCTGCAGTATATTGCACATCATACTAATCTACCTGATGTATACAAGTTCTGCAGTATACTGCACATCATACTAATGTACCTGATGTATACAAGTTCTGCAGTATACTGCACATCATACTAATGTACCTGATGTATACAAGTTCTACAGTATATTGCACATCATACTAATCTACCTGATGTATACAAGTTCTGCAGTATATTGCACATCATACTAATGTACCTGATGTATACAAGTTCTGCAGTATATTGCACATCATACTAATGTACCTGATGTATACAAGTTCTGCAGTATATTGCACATCATACTAATCTACCTGATGTATACAAGTTCTGCAGTATATTGCACATCATACTAATCTACCTGATGTATACAAGTTCTGCAGTATATTGCACATCATACTAATGTACCTGATGTATACAAGTTCTGCAGTATACTGCACATCATACTAATGTACCTGATGTATACAAGTTCTGCAGTATACTGCACATCATACTAATGTACCTGATGTATACAAGTTCTACAGTATACTGCACATCATACTAATGTACCTGATGTATACAAGTTCTGCAGTATACTGCACATCATACTAATGTACCTGATGTATACACGTTCTGCAGTATACTGTACATCATACTAATGTACCTGATGTATACAAGTTCTGCAGTATACTGTACATCATACTAATGTACCTGATGTATACACGTTCTGCAGTATACTGCACATCATACTAATGTACCTGATGTATACAAGTTCTGCAGTATATTGCACATCATACTAATGTACCTGATGTATACAAGTTCTGCAGTATACTGCACATCATACTAATGTACCTGATGTATACAAGTTCTGCAGTATATTGCACATCATACTAATCTACCTGATGTATACAAGTTCTGCAGTATACTGCACATCATACTAATGTACCTGATGTATACAAGTTCTACAGTATACTGCACATCATACTAATGTACCTGATGTATACAAGTTCTGCAGTATACTGCACATCATACTAATGTACCTGATGTATACACGTTCTGCAGTATACTGTACATCATACTAATGTACCTGATGTATACAAGTTCTGCAGTATACTGTACATCATACTAATGTACCTGATGTATACAAGTTCTGCAGTATATTGCACATCATACTAATGTACCTGATGTATACAAGTTCTGCAGTATATTGCACATCATACTAATGTACCTGATGTATACAAGACGTGCAGTATACTGCACATCATACTAATGTACCTGATGTATACAAGACGTGCAGTATACTGCACATCATACTAATGTACCTGATGTATACAAGTTCTGCAGTATATTGCACATCATACTAATGTACCTGATGTATACAAGACGTGCAGTATACTGCACATCATACTAATGTACCTGATGTATACAAGTTCTGCAGTATATTGCACATCATACTAATGTACCTGATGTATACAAGTTCTGCAGTATATTGCACATCATACTAATGTACCTGATGTATACAAGTTCTGCAGTATATTGCACATCATACTAATGTACCTGATGTATACAAGTTCTGCAGTATATTGCACATCATACTAATGTACCTGATGTATACAAGTTCTGCAGTATATTGCACATCATAATAATGTACCTGATGTATACACGTTCTGCTGTATATTGCACATCATACTAATGTACCTGATGTATACAAGTTCTACAGTATACTGCACATCATACTAATGTACCTGATGTATACAAGTTCTGCAGTATATTGCACATCATACTAATGTACCTGATGTATACAAGTTCTGCAGTATATTGCACATCATACTAATGTACCTGATGTATACAAGTTCTGCAGTATATTGCACATCATACTAATGTACCTGATGTATACAAGTTCTGCAGTATACTGCACATCATACTAATGTACCTGATGTATACAAGTTCTGCAGTATATTGCACATCATACTAATCTACCTGATGTATACAAGTTCTGCAGTATACTGCACATCATACTAATGTACCTGATGTATACAAGTTCTGCCGTATACTGCACATCATACTAATGTACCTGATGTATACAAGTTCTGCAGCATACTGCACATCATACTAATGTACCTGATGTATACACGTTCTGCAGTATATTGCACACCATACGAATGTACCTGATGTATACAAGTTCTGCAGTATACTGCACATCATACTAATGTACCTGATGTATACACGTTCTGCAGTATACTGCACATCATACTAATGTACCTGATGTATACAAGTTCTACAGTATATTGCACATCATACTAATGTACCTGATGTATACAAGTTCTGCAGTATACTGTACATCATACTAATGTACCTGATGTATACAAGTTCTGCAGTATACTGCACATCATACTAATGTACCTGATGTATACACGTTCTGCAGTATACTGCACATCATACTAATGTACCTGATGTATACAAGTTCTGCAGTATACTGCACATCATACTAATGTACCTGATGTATACTGTACATCATACTAATGTACCTGATGTATACAAGTTCTGCAGTATATTGCACATCATACTAATGTACCTGATGTATACACGTTCTGCAGTATACTGCACATCATACTAATCTACCTGATGTATACAAGTTCTGCAGTATACTGCACATCATACTAATGTACCTGATGTATACAAGTTCTGCAGTATACTGCACATCATACTAATGTACCTGATGTATACTGTACATCATACTAATCTACCTGATGTATACAAGTTCTGCAGTATATTGCACATCATACTAATGTACCTGATGTATACACGTTCTGCAGTATACTGCACATCATACTAATCTACCTGATGTATACAAGTTCTGTAGTATACTGCACATCATACTAATGTACCTGATGTATACAAGTTCTGCAGTATACTGCACATCATACTAATCTACCTGATGTATACTGTACATCATACTAATCTACCTGATGTATACAAGTTCTGCAGTATATTGCACATCATACTAATGTACCTGATGTATACACGTTCTGCAGTATACTGCACATCATACTAATCTACCTGATGTATACAAGTTCTGCAGTATACTGCACATCATACTAATGTACCTGATGTATACAAGTTCTGCCGTATACTGCACATCATACTAATGTACCTGATGTATACAACTTCTGCAGTATACTGCACATCATACTAATGTACCTGATGTATACAAGTTCTGCAGTATACTGCACATCATAATAATGTACCTGATGTATACACGTTCTGCAGTATACTGCACATCATAATAATGTACATGATGTATACAAGTTCTGCAGTATACTGCACATCATACTAATGTACCTGATGTATACAAGTTCTGCAGTATACTGCACATCATACTAATGTACCTGATGTATACAAGTTCTGCAATATACTGCATATCATACTAATGTACCTGATGTATACAAGTTCTGCAGTATATTGCACATCATACTAATGTACCTGATGTATACACGTTCTGCAGTATACTGCACATCATACTAATGTACCTGATGTATACAAGTTCTGCAGTATATTGCACATCATACTAATGTACCTGATGTATACAAGTTCTGCAGTATACTGCACATCATACTAATGTACCTGATGTATACAAGTTCTGCAGTATACTGCACATCATACTAATGTACCTGATGTATACAAGTTCTGCAGTATACTGTACATCATACTAATGTACCTGATGTATACACGTTCTGCAGTATACTGCACATCATACTAATGTACCTGATGTATACAAGTTCTGCAGTATACTGCACATCATACTAATGTACCTGATGTATACAAGTTCTGCAGTATACTGTACATCATACTAATGTACCTGATGTATACAAGTTCTGCAGTATACTGCACATCATACTAATGTACCTGATGTATACTGTACATCATACTAATCTACCTGATGTATACAAGTTCTGCAGTATATTGCACATCATACTAATGTACCTGATGTATACACGTTCTGCAGTATACTGCACATCATACTAATGTACCTGATGTATACAACTTCTGCAGTATACTGCACATCATACTAATCTACCTGATGTATACAAGTTCTGCAGTATACTGCACATCATACTAATGAACCTGATGTATACAAGTTCTGCAGTATACTGCACATCATAATAATGTACCTGATGTATACACGTTCTGCAGTATACTGCACATCATACTAATGTACCTGATGTATACAAGTTCTGCAGTATACTGCACATCATACTAATGTACCTGATGTATACAAGTTCTGCAGTATACTGCACATCATAATAATGTACCTGATGTATACGCGTTCTGCAGTATACTGCACATCATACTAATGTACCTGATGTATACACGTTCTGCAGTATACTGTACATCATACTAATGTACCTGATGTATACAAGTTCTGCAGTATACTGCACATCATACTAATGTACCTGATGTATACTGTACATCATACTAATCTACCTGATGTATACAAGTTCTGCAGTATATTGCACATCATACTAATGTACCTGATGTATACACGTTCTGCAGTATACTGCACATCATACTAATCTACCTGATGTATACTGTACATCATACTAATCTACCTGATGTATACAAGTTCTGCAGTATATTGCACATCATACTAATGTACCTGATGTATACACGTTCTGCAGTATACTGCACATCATACTAATCTACCTGATGTATACAAGTTCTGCAGTATATTGCACATCATACTAATGTACCTGATGTATACACGTTCTGCAGTATACTGCACATCATACTAATCTACCTGATGTATACAAGTTCTGCAGTATACTGCACATCATACTAATGTACCTGATGTATACAAGTTCTGCCGTATATTGCACATCATACTAATCTACCTGATGTATACAAGTTCTGCAGTATATTGCACATCATACTAATGTACCTGATGTATACAACTTCTGCAGTATACTGCACATCATACTAATGTACCTGATGTATACAACTTCTGCAGTATACTGCACATCATACTAATGTACCTGATGTATACAAGTTCTGCAGTATACTGCACATCATAATAATGTACCTGATGTATACACGTTCTGCAGTATACTGCACATCATACTAATGTACCTGATGTATACAAGTTCTGCAGTATACTGCACATCATACTAATGTACCTGATGTATACAAGTTCTGCAGTATACTGCACATCATACTAATGTACCTGATGTATACACGTTCTGCAGTATACTGTACATCATACTAATGTACCTGATGTATACAAGTTCTGCAGTATACTGCACATCATACTAATGTACCTGATGTATACAAGTTCTGCAGTATACTGTACATCATACTAATGTACCTGATGTATACAAGTTCTGCAGTATACTGTACAATCATACTAATGTACCTGATGTATACTGTACATCATACTAATCTACCTGATGTATACAAGTTCTGCAGTATATTGCACATCATACTAATGTACCTGATGTATACACGTTCTGCAGTATACTGCACATCATACTAATCTACTGATGTATACAAGTTCTGCAGTATACTGCACATCATACTAATGTACCTGATGGATACAACTCTGCAGTATACGGCAACTATTAATTCATACTGATGTATACAAGTTCTGCAGTATACTGCACATCATACTAATGTACCTGATGTATACAACTTCTGCAGTATACTGCACATCATACTAATGCTACCTGATGTATACAACTTTGCAGTATACTGCACTCTACTAATGTACCTGATGTTACAAGTCTGCAGTATACTGCACATCTTTATATGTACCTGATGTATACAAGTTCTGCAGTATACTGCACATCATACTAATGTACCTGATGTATTCAAGTTCTGCAGTATACTGCACATCATAATAATGTACCTGATGTATACGCGTTCTGCAGTATACTGCACATCATACTAATGTACCTGATGTATACACGTTCTGCAGTATACTGTACATCATACTAATGTACCTGATGTATACAAGTTCTGCAGTATACTGCACATCATACTAATGTACCTGATGTATACAAGTTCTGCAGTGTACTGTACATCATACTAATGTACCTGATGTATACAAGTTCTGCAGTATACTGTACATCATACTAATGTACCTGATGTATACGCGTTCTGCAGTATACTGCACATCATACTAATGTACCTGATGTATACACGTTCTGCAGTATACTGTACATCATACTAATGTACCTGATGTATACAAGTTCTGCAGTATACTGCACATCATACTAATGTACCTGATGTATACAAGTTCTTCAGTATACTGCACATCATACTAATCTACCTGATGTATACAAGTTCTGCAGTATTCTGCACATCATACTAATGTACCTGATGTATACAAGTTCTGCCGTATACTGCACATCATACTAATGTACCTGATGTATACAAGTTCTGCAGTATACTGCACATCATACTAATGTACCTGATGTATACAAGTTCTGCAGTATACTGCACATCATACTAATGTACCTGATGTATACAAGTTCTGCAGTATACTGCACATCATACTAATGTACCTGATGTATACAAGTTCTGCAGTATACTGCACATCATACTAATGTACCTGATGTATACAAGTTCTGCAGTATACTGCACATCATACTAATCTACCTGATGTATACAAGTTCTACAGTATACTGCACATCATACTAATGTACCTGATGTATACAAGTTCTGCAGTATACTGCACATCATACTAATGTACCTGATGTATACACGTTCTGCAGTATACTGCACATCATACTAATGTACCTGATGTATACAAGTTCTACAGTATACTGCACATCATACTAATGTACCTGATGTATACAAGTTCTGCAGTATACTGCACATCATACTAATGTACCTGATGTATACAAGTTCTACAGTATATTGCACATCATACTAATGTACCTGATGTATACAAGTTCTGCCGTATACTGCACATCATACTAATGTACCTGATGTATACAAGTTCTGCAGTATACTGCACATCATACTAATGTACCTGTTGTATACACGTTCTGTAGTATACTGCACATCATACTAATGTACCTGATGTATACAAGTTCTGCAGTATATTGCACATCATACTAATGTACCTGATGTATACAAGTTCTGCAGTATACTGCACATCATACTAATGTACCTGATGTATACAAGTTCTGCAGTATACTGCACATCATACTAATGTACCTGATGTATACAAGTTCTACAGTATACTGCACATCATACTAATGTACCTGATGTATACAAGTTCTACAGTATATTGCACATCATACTAATGTACCTGATGTATACAAGTTCTGCAGTATTCTGCACATCATACTAATGTACCTGATGTATACAAGTTCTGCCGTATACTGCACATCATACTAATGTACCTGATGTATACAAGTTCTACAGTATACTGCACATCATACTAATGTACCTGATGTATACAAGTTCTGCAGTATATTGCACATCATACTAATGTACCTGATGTATACAAGTTCTGCAGTATATTGCACATCATACTAATGTACCTGATGTATACAAGTTCTACAGTATATTGCACATCATACTAATGTACCTGATGTATACAACTTCTGCAGTATACTGCACATCATACTAATGTACCTGATGTATACAAGTTCTACAGTATACTGCACATCATACTAATGTACCTGATGTATACAAGTTCTGCAGTATACTGTACATCATACTAATGTACCTGATGTATACAATGTTCTGCAGTATACTGCACATCATACTAATCGTACTGATGTATACAAGTTCCTGCAGTTAATGACATCTTACTAATAGTACCTGATGTATACAAGTTCTGGCAGTATACTGCACATATACTAATGAACCTGATGTATACAAGTTCTGCAGTATACTGCACTTCATACTAATGTACCTGATGTATACAAGTTCTGCAGTATACTGCACATCATACTAATGTACTGATGTATACAAGTTCTGCAGTATACTGCACATCATACTAATGTTACCTGATGTATACAAGTTCTACAGTATATTGCACATCATACTAATGTACCTGATGTATACAGCTTCTGCAGTATACTGCACATCATACTAATGTACCCTGATGTATACAAGTTCTGCAGTATACTGCACATCATACTAAATGTACCTGATGTATACAAGTTCTGCAGTATACTGCACATCATACAAGTTCTGCAGTATACTGCACATCATACTAATGTACCTGATGTATACAAGTTCTGCAGTATACTGTACATCATACTAATGTACCTGATGTATACAAGTTCTGCAGTATACTGCACATCATACTAATGTACCTGATGTATACAAGTTCTTCAGTATACTGCACATCATACTAATCTACCTGATGTATACAAGTTCTGCAGTATTCTGCACATCATACTAATGTACCTGATGTATACAAGTTCTGCAGTATACTGCACATCATACTAATGTACCTGATGTATACAAGTTCTGCAGTATACTGCACATCATACTAATGTACCTGATGTATACAAGTTCTGCAGTATATTGCACATCATACTAATGTACCTGATGTATACAAGTTCTGCAGTATATTGCACATCATACTAATGTACCTGATGTATACACGTTCTGTAGTATACTGCACATCATACTAATGTACCTGATGTATACAAGTTCTTCAGTATATTGCACATCATACTAATGTACCTGATGTATACAAGTTCTACAGTATACTGCACATCATACTAATGTACCTGATGTATACAAGTTCTGCAGCATACTGCACATCATACTAATGTACCTGATGTATACAAGTTCTGCAGTATACTGCACATCATACTAATGTACCTGATGTATACAAGTTCTACAGTATACTGCACATCATACTAATGTACCTGATGTATACAAGTTCTGCAGTATATTGCACATCATACTAATGTACCTGATGTATACACGTTCTGTAGTATACTGCACATCATACTAATGTACCTGATGTATACAAGTTCTGCAGTATACTGCACATCATACTAATGTACCTGATGTATACAAGTTCTTCAGTATACTGCACATCATACTAATGTACCTGATGTATACAAGTTCTGCCGTATACTGCACATCATACTAATGTACCTGATGTATACAAGTTCTGCAGTATACTGCACATCATACTAATGTACCTGATGTATACAAGTTCTGTAGTATACTGCACATCATACTAATCTACCTGATGTATACAAGTTCTGCAGTATACTGCACATCATACTAATGTACCTGATGTATACAAGTTCTGCAGTATATTGCACATCATACTAATCTACCTGATGTATACAAGTTCTGCAGTATATTGCACATCATACTAATGTACCTGATGTATACACGTTCTGCAGTATACTGCACATCATACTAATGTACCTGATGTATACAAGTTCTGCAGTATACTGCACATCATACTAATCTACCTGATGTATACAAGTTCTACAGTATACTGTACATCATACTAATGTACCTGATGTATACAAGTTCTGCCGTATACTGCACATCATACTAATGTACCTGATGTATACAAGTTCTGCCGTATA
Organism: Bombina bombina; assembly: GCF_027579735.1. Taxonomy (NCBI): domain Eukaryota; kingdom Metazoa; phylum Chordata; class Amphibia; order Anura; family Bombinatoridae; genus Bombina; species Bombina bombina. The sequence continues at coordinate 20,854,680 of NC_069506.1, forward strand.
CTGCACATCATACTAATGTACCTGATGTATACAAGTTCTGCAGTATTCTGCACATCATACTAATGTACCTGATGTATACAAGTTCTGCCGTATACTGCACATCATACTAATGTACCTGATGTATACAAGTTCTGCAGTATACTGCACATCATACTAATGTACCTGATGTATACAAGTTCTGCAGTATACTGCACATCATACTAATGTACCTGATGTATACAAGTTCTGCAGTATACTGCACATCATACTAATGTACCTGATGTATACAAGTTCTGCAGTATACTGCACATCATACTAATGTACCTGATGTATACAAGTTCTGCAGTATATTGCACATCATACTAATGTACCTGATGTATACAAGTTCTACAGTATACTGCACATCATACTAATGTACCTGATGTATACACGTTCTGCAGTATACTGCACATCATACTAATGTACCTGATGTATACAAGTTCTACAGTATACTGCACATCATACTAATGTACCTGATGTATACAAGTTCTGCAGTATACTGCACATCATACTAATGTACCTGATGTATACAAGTTCTACAGTATATTGCACATCATACTAATGTACCTGATGTATACAAGTTCTGCAGTATACTGCACATCATACTAATGTACCTGATGTATACAAGTTCTGCAGTATACTGCACATCATACTAATGTACCTGTTGTATACACGTTCTGTAGTATACTGCACATCATACTAATGTACCTGATGTATACACGTTCTGCAGTATATTGCACATCATACTAATGTACCTGATGTATACAAGTTCTGCAGTATACTGCACATCATACTAATGTACCTGATGTATACAAGTTCTGCAGTATACTGCACATCATACTAATGTACCTGATGTATACAAGTTCTACAGTATACTGCACATCATACTAATGTACCTGATGTATACAAGTTCTACAGTATATTGCACATCATACTAATGTACCTGATGTATACAACTTCTGCAGTATACTGCACATCATACTAATGTACCTGATGTATACAAGTTCTACAGTATACTGCACATCATACTAATGTACCTGATGTATACAAGTTCTGCAGCATACTGTACATCATACTAATGTACCTGATGTATACAAGTTCTGCAGTATATTGCACATCATACTAATGTACCTGATGTATACACGTTCTGTAGTATACTGCACATCATACTAATGTACCTGATGTATACAAGTTCTGCAGTATACTGCACATCATACTAATGTACCTGATGTATACAAGTTCTGCAGTATACTGCACATCATACTAATGTACCTGATGTATACAAGTTCTACAGTATACTGCACATCATACTAATGTACCTGATGTATACAAGTTCTACAGTATACTGCACATCATACTAATGTACCTGATGTATACAAGTTCTGCAGTATACTGCACATCATACTAATCTACCTGATGTATACAAGTTCTGCAGTATACTGCACATCATACTAATGTACCTGATGTATACAAGTTCTGCAGTATACTGCACATCATACTAATGTACCTGATGTATACAACTTCTGCAGTATACTGCACATCATACTAATGTACCTGATGTATACAAGTTCTGCATTATACTTCACATCATACTAATGTACCTGATGTATACAAGTTCTGCATTATACTTCACATCATACTAATGTACCTGATGTATACAAGTTCTACAGTATATTGCACATCATACTATTGTACCTGATGTATACAAGTTCTGCCGTATACTGCACATCATACTAATGTACCTGATGTATACAAGTTCTGCAGTATACTGCACATCATACTAATCTACCTGATGTATATAAGTTCTGCAGTATACTGTACATCATACTAATGTACCTGATGTATACACGTTCTGCAGTATACTGCACATCATACTAATGTACCTGATATATACAAGTTCTGCAGTATACTGCACATCATACTAATGTACCTGATGTATACAAGTTCTGCAGTATACTGCACATCATACTAATGTACCTGATGTATACAAGTTCTGCAGTATACTGCACATCATACTAATCTACCTGATGTATACAAGTTCTGCAGTATACTGCACATCATACTAATGTACCTGATGTATACAAGTTCTGCCGTATACTGCACATCATACTAATCTACCTGATGTATACAAGTTCTGCAGTATACTGTACATCATACTAATGTACCTGATGTATACAAGTTCTGCAGTATACTGCACATCATACTAATGTACCTGATGTATACAAGTTCTACAGTATATTGCACATCATACTAATGTACCTGATGTATACAAGTTCTGCAGTATACTGTACATCATACTAATGTACCTGATGTATACAAGTTCTGCAGTATACTGTACATCATACTAATCTACCTGATGTATACAAGTTCTGCAGTATATTGCACATCATACTAATGTACCTGATGTATACAAGTTCTGCAGTATACTGTACATCATACTAATGTACCTGATGTATACAAGTTCTGCAGTATACTGCACATCATACTAATGTACCTGATGTATACAAGTTCTGCAGTATATTGCACACCATACTAATGTACCTGATGTATACAAGTTCTGCAGTATACTGCACATCATACTAATGTACCTGATGTATACAAGTTCTACAGTATACTGCACATCATACTAATGTACCTGATGTATACAAGTTCTGCAATATACTGCATATCATACTAATGTACCTGATGTATACAAGTTCTGCAGTATACTGCACATCATACTAATGTACCTGATGTATACAAGTTCTGCAGTATACTGCACATCATACTAATGTACCTGATGTATACAAGTTCTGCAGTATATTGCACATCATACTAATGTACCTGATGTATACAAGTTCTGCAGTATACTGTACATCATACTAATGTACCTGATGTATACAAGTTCTGCAGTATACTGTACATCATACTAATCTACCTGATGTATACAAGTTCTGCAGTATATTGCACATCATACTAATGTACCTGATGTATACAAGTTCTGCAGTATACTGCACATCATACTAATGTACCTGATGTATACACGTTCTGCAGTATACTGTACATCATACTAATGTACCTGATGTATACAAGTTCTGCAGTATACTGCACATCATACTAATGTACCTGATGTATACAAGTTCTGCAGTATACTGTACATCATACTAATGTACCTGATGTATACAAGTTCTGCAGTATATTGCACATCATACTAATGTACCTGATGTATACAAGTTCTACAGTATACTGCACATCATACTAATGTACCTGATGTATACAAGTTCTACAGTATACTGCACATCATACTAATGTACCTGATGTATACAAGTTCTACAGTATACTGCACATCATACTAATCTACCTGATGTATACAAGTTCTGCAGTATACTGTACATCATACTAATGTACCTGATGTATACAAGTTCTGCAGTATATTGCACATCATACTAATGTACCTGATGTATACAAGTTCTACAGTATACTGCACATCATACTAATGTACCTGATGTATACAAGTTCTGCAGTATACTGCACATCATACTAATGTACCTGATGTATACAAGTTCTGCAGTATACTGCACATCATACTAATGTACCTGATGTATACACGTTCTGCAGTATACTGCACATCATACTAATGTACCTGATGTATACACGTTCTGCAGTATATTGCACATCATACTAATGTACCTGATGTATACAAGTTCTGCAGTATACTGCACATCATACTAATGTACCTGATGTATACACGTTCTGCAGTATACTGCACATCATACTAATGTACCTGATGTATACACGTTCTGCAGTATACTGCACATCATACTAATGTACCTGATGTATACACGTTCTGCAGTATACTGCACATCATACTAATGTACCTGATGTATACAAGTTCTGCAGTATACTGCACATCATACTAATGTACCTGATGTATACAAGTTCTGCAGTATACTGCACATCATACTAATGTACCTGATGTATACAAGTTCTGCCGTATACTGCACATCATACTAATGTACCTGATGTATACAAGTTCTGCAGTATACTGCACATCATACTAATGTACCTGATGTATACAAGTTCTGCAGTATACTGCACATCATACTAATGTACCTGATGTATACAAGTTCTGCAGTATACTGCACATCATACTAATGTACCTGATGTATACAAGCTCTGCAGTATACTGCACATCATACTAATGTACCTGATGTATACAAGACGTGCATTATACTTCACATCATACTAATGTACCTGATGTATACAAGTTCTGCAGTATACTGCACATCATACTAATGTACCTGATGTATACAAGACGTGCATTATACTTCACATCATACTAATGTACCTGATGTATACAAGTTCTGCAGTATACTGCACATCATACTAATGTACCTGATGTATACAAGCTCTGCAGTATACTTCACATCATACTAATGTACCTGATGTATACAAGTTCTGCAGTATACTGCACATCATACTAATGTACCTGATGTATACAAGCTCTGCAGTATACTTCACATCATACTAATGTACCTGATGTATACAAGTTCTGCAGTATACTGCACATCATACTAATGTACCTGATGTATACAAGTTCTGCAGTATACTGCACATCATACTAATGTACCTGATGTATACAAGTTCTGCAGTATACTGCACATCATACTAATGTACCTGATGTATACAAGACGTGCATTATACTTCACATCATACTAATGTACCTGATGTATACAAGTTCTACAGTATATTGCACATCATACTAATGTACCTGATGTATACACGTTCTGCAGTATACTGCACATCATACTAATGTACCTGATGTATACAAGTTCTGCAGTATACTGCACATCATACTAATCTACCTGATGTATACAAGACGTGCATTATACTTCACATCATACTAATGTACCTGATGTATACAAGTTCTACAGTATATTGCACATCATACTAATGTACCTGATGTATACAAGTTCTACAGTATATTGCACATCATACTAATGTACCTGATGTATACAAGTTCTGTAGTATACTGCACATCATACTAATCTACCTGATGTATACAAGACGTGCATTATACTTCACATCATACTAATGTACCTGATGTATACAAGTTCTACAGTATATTGCACATCATACTAATGTACCTGATGTATACAAGTTCTACAGTATATTGCACATCATACTAATGTACCTGATGTATACACGTTCTGCAGTATACTGCACATCATACTAATGTACCTGATGTATACAAGTTCTGCAGTATACTGCACATCATACTAATGTACCTGATGTATACACGTTCTGCAGTATACTGCACATCATACTAATGTACCTGATGTATACAAGTTCTGCAGTATACTGCACATCATACTAATGTACCTGATGTATACAAGTTCTGCAGTATACTGCACATCATACTAATCTACCTGATGTATACACGTTCTGCAGTATATTGCACATCATACTAATCTACCTGATGTATACAAGTTCTGCAGTATACTGCACATCATACTAATGTACCTGATGTATACAAGTTCTGCAGTATACTGCACATCATACTAATCTACCTGATGTATACAAGTTCTGCAGTATACTGCACATCATACTAATGTACCTGATGTATACAAGTTCTGCAGTATACTGCACATCATACTAATGTACCTGATGTATACAAGTTCTGCAGTATACTGCACATCATACTAATGTACCTGATGTATACAAGTTCTGCAGTATACTGCACATCATACTAATCTACCTGATGTATACAAGTTCTGCATTATACTTCACATCATACTAATGTACCTGATGTATACAAGTTCTACAGTATATTGCACATCATACTAATGTACCTGATGTATACAAGTTCTGCAGTATATTGCACATCATACTAATGTACCTGATGTATACACGTTCTGCAGTATACTGCACATCATACTAATGTACCTGATGTATACACGTTCTGCAGTATACTGTACATCATACTAATGTACCTGATGTATACACGTTCTGCAGTATACTGCACATCATACTAATGTACCTGATGTATACAAGTTCTGCAGTATATTGCACATCATACTAATGTACCTGATGTATACAACTTCTGCAGTATACTGCACATCATACTAATGTACCTGATGTATACAAGTTCTGCAGTATACTGCACATCATACTAATGTACCTGATGTATACAAGTTCTGCAGTATACTGCACATCATACTAATGTACCTGATGTATACAAGTTCTGCAGTATACTGCACATCATACTAATGTACCTGATGTATACAAGTTCTGCAGTATACTGCACATCATACTAATGTACCTGATGTATACAAGTTCTGCAGTATACTGCACATCATACTAATGTACCTGATGTATACAAGTTCTGCAGTATATTGCACATCATACTAATGTACCTGATGTATACAAGTTCTGCAGTATACTGCACATCATACTAATGTACCTGATGTATACAAGTTCTGCAGTATACTGCACATCATACTAATGTACCTGATGTATACAAGTTCTGCAGTATACTGCACATCATACTAATGTACCTGATGTATACAAGTTCTGTAGTATACTGCACATCATACTAATGTACCTGATGTATACAAGTTCTGCAGTATACTGCACATCATACTAATGTACCTGATGTATACAAGTTCTGCAGTATACTGCACATCATACTAATGTACCTGATGTATACAAGTTCTACAGTATATTGCACATCATACTAATGTACCTGATGTATACAAGCTCTGCAGTATACTGCACATCATACTAATGTACCTGATGTATACAAGTTCTGCAGTATACTGCACATCATACTAATGTACCTGATGTATACACGTTCTGCAGTATACTGCACATCATACTAATGTACCTGATGTATACAAGTTCTGCAGTATATTGCACATCATACTAATGTACCTGATGTATACAAGTTCTACAATATACTGCACATCATACTAATGTACCTGATGTATACAAGTTCTGCAGTATATTGCACATCATACTAATGTACCTGATGTATACAAGTTCTGCAGTATACTGCACATCATACTAATCTACCTGATGTATACAAGACGTGCATTATACTTCACATCATACTAATGTACCTGATGTATACAAGTTCTGCAGTATACTGCACATCATACTAATGTACCTGATGTATACAAGTTCTGCAGTATACTGCACATCATACTAATGTACCTGATGTATACAAGTTCTACAGTATACTGCACATCATACTAATGTACCTGATGTATACAAGACGTGCATTATACTTCACATCATACTAACCTACCTTTTGCAGGGCCAGAGCTCTAGATCTTATAGGTGCTAAGTTTTGGTCCCTGCAGGATCCACTCTGGATTTTTTGGGGGGCAGTGGGTAAACCACAATAGAGGTAAAATTGAAGGTTGAACATCATAATAAATAATACAATTAAATGACAATGTTTCTTTATTACACATAAAACAAACATTTTTTGGGGGATTCCATGTTTCGTTTGATGAGACACTGTACTCCTGTTGTTGCTTTGGCTATTGTGAACACACAATGGGCTAGTTTACCAGTGGAGAGCTATTTTGCACTCCTGCTCGCACCTTAACTTTGCTAGACGCAGGCTTTTTGCGTGCGTCAGGTTGCGCTTGTATTAAAAGTAAAAGGTTTGCGCGTGAGCGAAAACCTGACACCCTTAAAAAGTTTAACTTTGAAAATCGCTACCGCTTTAACTTTTTCTCCTATAGATTTCAATGGAGTGTGAAAACTGTAACAAAAAAAAAATGACCTTGTTTATTCAAGAACGCTAAACCAACATAAAAAATGAATATTTCACATTCAAATGTTCTTCACATAGAAGAATATTTTCTTTTTATTCTTAAATACATATTTATATATATATATATACAGTATATATATATTTTTTATATGATTTTTTGTAAAATATCTATATATATATATATATATATATATATATATATATATATATATATATACAGTATATATGCATTGGGGCCCTTTGTGGTCAAATACCTGAAACATGAAAAAGCATTTGTATTTAATATTAATTTTTAATAATGGTTTTATCTGTATTTAGTTATTTCACACTCCAATGTTTTTCACATAGGTGAATATGTTCTAAATATTTTTAAATAGAAATTCCTATATACTGTATATCTGTATATACAGTTATATGCTAAAGTTTAGGCACCCCTGACAATTTCCATGATTTTCATTTATAAATAATTGAGTGTTTTTTTTTCCAAAGTAAATTTTTATTAATAAATCGGTTACAGAAACCATAAAACAACACAAATAGCATTTGACATAAGTTGAAGTGGGGTTACACGCAGTCAGGCAGAGGAGGGATGATTTACAATGAGGATCAGTGTATTCAGTATAAGAATCATAAATATTATAGAGACATTTCCCAATGCGTGTCTGAACATATCGGTTGTTATGTTTTGGTTATTCTAAGGGTACATTCAAATTTTTACATTTTAAATAAAGTATCGCAATGAATGCCATACTTAGGATGTCTGACAGTCGTGTGTGGCAGCTAGTAGGTGTACATAGTATACATGTATAATAGTTGGGGTGCGAGGATCTACTCTTTATATCTTCACAAGGAGGGGGGGGAAAGGGAAAGGAAAGGCATCAGGGGTGGGAGGGGGGGGGGGGAGTATTTTATGTCTCAGCATCACAGCTCAGAAACAGCGGGGCACGTCTCCCAGGACGACCGGGGTCACAAGCTAGGACAGGTCAACAGCAGTCAGGGGAAGGAACAGTTACGTAGCCAATTTGAGGAGTGTCTCCCAGGGTTCCCAGATTTGGCTAAAGGTAGCAGATTGGTTGTTCATCCGAAAGACATAGTCTTCCATAGATTTGATGTAGTGCAAATGGTCAACCACCGCTTGCCATCTTGGGGGTTGTTGTTTCTTCCAATTTCTGGCTATCAACATCTTTACAGATGTCAGCAAGTAGACCAACAGATATCTCTTATACTTCGGAATCTTTTTTACCCCTATATGCAGGAGGGCTAGGCCCGGGGCATCAGGCGTCGGGAGTTCCAGTGCTGCACAAATCGCAGAGGTCTTAGACCAGAGCGGTCTCAGTCGATCACACGACCACCACACATGTAGTGGTGTGCCGATCTCGCCACATTCTCTCCAACACAGGGGAGAGTGGCTAGGGTATAGAGTGCGAAGCTTAGTCGGCACCAGGTGCCATCTTGTAATGATCTTGAAATATAATTCATACAGCGTGACACAATGGAGAGCAGTTTTGGTTAATTGTATCGCCCTAGACCAGTCCAGGGGAGTGAAGGTCAATCTCAACTCTGTTTCCCAGGAGATCATATGTCTTGTCTTTATAAGGGTGGGCGGCCCTAGAAGAGATTTGTAGTGAGCAGCCAGGGGCTTGTATAGTTGTTGGTTAGTTTTCCACCTGATCTCCCAGGTGGTGGGGGCCCTGATCTTGTCGGTCAGGAATCCCCAGGCCTTCATAAGGGATCTAAGTCTCGTGAGATCAAATTCTAGTTGACGAGGGATGTCATACCTAGCTTGTCTTGGTTTGAGAGAAGGTTTTCGTTCCGGTAAAAGTCTCCCAAGGAGACAATTCCATGGGTCCTCCAGAGGGTAAGCCTGACATTAGGCAGCTCCCGTAGGAGGGACAAAACTGGATGAATGGGGGACGGATGTGGGGCTATCAATTGGTTGTGCCTCAGTTGGAACCAGGCTGTTTGACAGCCTTTGATAAGTTGATTTGAGACAGGTATTCGTGCAGCTAAATGTTGGGGGACCCATAATATGTCTGAGAGATCAATGTATGCCGGAAGGGAAGCTATAATTGAGTGTTTTAATCAGCAATTTAATTTCAATCTATCAAATAACTGAAGGACACAGTAATATTTGAGTAGTGCAATGAGATTTGGTGGATGTTCCATCATGCTGTGGGGCTGTGTGGCCAGTGCTGGTACTGGGAATCTTGTTAAATTTAAGAGTCGCATGGATTCCACTCAATATCAGCAGATACTTGAGAATAATATTGATGAATCAGTCACAAGTTGAAGTTACGCCGGGGCTGGATATTTCAACACGACAACGACCCAAAATACTGCTCAAAATCTACTCTGGCATTTATGCAGAGGAACAAGTACAATGTTCTGGAATAGCCATCCCAGTCCCAAGACCTGAATATCATTGAAAATCTGTGGGGTGATTTGAAGCGGCTGTCCATGCTCAGCAACCATCAAACCTAACTGAACTGGACATGTTTTGCAAGGAGGAATGGTCCAAAATACCTTCATCCAGAATCCAGACACTCATTACAGGCTATAGGAAGCGTCTAGAGGCTGTTATTTCTGCTAAAGGAGGCTCTACTAAATATTAATGCAATATTTCTGTTGGGGTGCACAAATGTATGCACCTGTCTAATTTTGTTTTAATGCATATTGCACATTTTCTGTGATCCAATAAACCTCATTTCACTACTGAAATATTACTGTGTCCTTCAGTTATTTGATAGATCAAAATGAAATTTGCTGATCCAAACACCCAATTATTTATAAATGAAAATCATGGAAATTGTCGGGTGCCTAAACTTTTGCATACAACTGTATATATATACTTAAATATAATCATCCATATATAAATATATATATATATATGTGTGTGTGTGTACATGTGTATGTATGTGTTTATATGTGTATAAATACATATATACACATATAAATACATGGATTGTATGATATACATACATACAAACATATTTAGACATATAAATACATGGATTGTATGATATACATACATACATACATATATATATATATATATATATATATATACATACATACATACATATTTAGACATGTATATGTATGCATATATATGTTAAAGCCCTTTGCGGGCCCTTTTTTGTAAAACACCTTATACCATCTATCTTTGATCCCTTATAACTTTTTAAATATATTTTTTGAAGTAATTTTTATCAGACAGTGTTTATATGAGTGTAACTGTACTTGCACATGTATTTGTTGTGTTTTATGCAACTTTTATTCTTCCCGAACCCTTTATACGATCTCTGAAGCTGTACTAACCGGACACGCATTCAATTCGATTGCACTCAAGCAAACGTGTTTACTTTCAACTTGTAATACGCGCGTTATTTCCATTGTGAGTAAAAAGCCAAGAAATACCCCATATCGTTTGCGCGCTACAGTTAGCGCACCACTAGCCAAATATATGTCATTCGGTGCAAAAATTGTATTTTTAATTTCTCTTATTCGCTGACATTATCTTTCTTTTTCTGTTTCAGTATCTGACTAATTCAGTGATGTTAACTGAGATGGATCAAATAAAAATGTCTGAATTGATATTGACTCATGCCCTGGAGATCATTTACCTGCTGGCTGGGGAGGTGAGATGCCGGATACAGGGTACATGTCATTAAGGGGTTAATCTCTTTGCAATAATAACTTACTCCGACGTATTAGAGCATTTCCTTATTTGGCACTTTTATATCGCATGTGTCAGATCAAGCATACAATTTTATACAACTTTTCAATTAACTTGTTCCCAAATTTGCTTTGTTTTCCTGGTATCCTTTGTTGAAGGAGCTGCAGTGCAGTACTGGGAGCTAGCTGAACACATGATTAGGCATATATGTGCAGCCACCAATCAGCAGCTAGCTTCTATCAGTGCATTGCTGCTCCCGAGCATACCTAGGTATGCCTTTTGACAAAGAATAACAAGAGATTCTATGATAGAGAATAGAGAGATTATATAATAGCAGTGCATTGGAAACTTTGCATTTAACAGTTGCTGCACATACTCTCTGCACCCTCATCCTCCACCTATCTTCACAGCGAGTGGGAAAGGCAATAGGAAGCTATCAGCTGCTGTAATGTAGGATAGCTGTGCACATGTAAATGCACTTAGTATGGCGCTGCACAGTAAGCAGTACTAGCTGTAGGGACATTTTGGGGCCTATCTATGAATCTCCGTACGGAGCTTGAGAGCCCCTGCAGGCTCTCCAGAAACACCAGTTATGAAGCAGCGGTCTAAAGACCGCTGCTCCATAACCCTGTCCGCCTGCTCTGATGAGGCGGACAGGAATCGCCGGAATTCAACCCGATCGAGTACGATCGGGTTGATTGACACCCCTCATCTGCAGGGGGCGGCGTTGCACCAGCAGCTCACAAGAGCTGCCGGTGCAATGCTGAATACGGCGAGCGTATTGTTCTCCGCATTCAGCGATGTCTGTCGGACCTGATCTGCACTGTCGGTTCAGGTCCGACAGACATTTCATACATAGGTCTCATAGTAGGTGAGTGAAGGGTGTGAGCGACTCTGATATCCTACATTACAGCTGCTGGTATCTCACGATTCCCTGTACCACCCCCTGTCTTATAGGGGTTCTAAAGAATTGATAGAGGGTCAGTTGAAGTCTCAGATTGGGATGGAGAATACAGATTTTGGTTGTATATTGGAATGGAAAATAAAGTAGACGATTGTGTTTAATCCTGATGCACAGGGAACAGGAAAGCTTCAGTTGTACAGTCTCGTTCTTATAATACACACGTTTAGCTCATCACTTCATTCGGTCATATCATATTTGTTTTGTAGGTCTCAGTCTTTCAGGATTTGATAAACTCACTGATGATGCGAGAGATGAACAAGGACAAAATGACTGAGAGAATCTTGGTTCGCGTCCTGAGGATCATCTGTCTGCTGACCGGAGAGGTGAGAGCTGCGTGGTATAAGCAGCCCGTCAGTGGGACAGTGCAGGATGTTTATACTGTGCCGCCTCATCTTATTATTGTGCATGTGTTTGCAACACTATTTATTCATTGTTTTAATGTTGCGATTAGCACCATGTGCACATGCGAGATATGAAATCTGAATTTATGCAGGCACTGATTGGTGGGTACTCTCTGTGCGCTGGTGCTAGTCAAACCAGTTATTGCACAAGAGCATACTTACCAGTCAAGAGCCAAGTAAGCTCTCAGATTAACACCTGCCAATAGAAACATAAATAAGCACTATAGGCTCAATATGTCTGCCAATATTTCCTATAATTTTAGTTATTATATCTATAGAGTGTATGTCTGCGCTAGGACTGATTATTCAGAAAGCAGCTTAGTATAAAGGGAGAGCCCTCTTCTCTCCGTATAAAAGTTTAACTAGCTAAAATAAACGAACAAAGTTCAAAATCTGAATAAGTCTGAAAATAATATACAAAATAGATTTAATCCATATACAGGTAGCCCTCAGTTTACGCCGGGGTTAGGTTCCAGAAGGAATGGTTGTAAATCGAAACCGTTGTAAATTGAAACCCAGTTTATAATGTAAGTCAATGGGAAGTGAGAGAGTTAGGTTCCAGGCCCCTCTCAAAATTGTCATAAGTAACACCTAATACATTATTTTTAAAGCTTTGAAATGAAGACTTTAAATGCTAAACAGCATTATAAACCTAATAAAATTATCACACAACACAGAATATATAATTAAGCTAAGTTAAATTAACAAAAACATTTGCTAAACAGCATTATAAACCTAATAAAATAATCACACAACACAGACTTCACTTGCATTTTCCTGCAAACAGTTCTTTCTATGTATTCCAATCTGGACTGATGTATAGACAGGAAGATCTTGTTCCTTTGAAATCTGCTTGATAGCTCAGGTCTGGTTAAACTGATTAATTTCAGCTTGCTTGGCTTTGCGGAAACGCAAGCAGACAGCGCCACCTACTGGCTATTTTAATAAATGCACTGCTTCTCAATGCTTTTCAATAGCAGTCACATGACTTGGGAAAAAGGTTGTTATTCTGAAACGGTGTAAATTGAACCGTTGTAAAACGAGGGCCACCTGTACTCAAATAAATGCATAAAAACATAAAATATGTAACATAATATTAAAAAATATCAAAGTAAAACCATATATAAAAGAAGATCCCCGCGAACCAATATGGATTTGGACAAATTAATTAAAAAGCCATTTGGAATTCTTTGACATCAAAGGCTACAAAATATTTTTATGTGCGATCAAGTTTTATATATGGTTTTATTTTGATATTTTGTAATATTATGTTACATATTTTATGCATTTATTTGAGTATATGGATTAAATCTATTTTGTAATATTATGTTACATATTTTATGCATTTATTTGAGTATATGGATTAAATCTATTTTGTAATATTATGTTATATATTTTATGCATTTATTTGAGTATATGGATTAAATCTATTTTGTAATATTATGTTATATATTTTATGCATTTATTTGAGTATATGGATTAAACCTATTTTGTAAATTATTTTCATTCTTATTCAGATTCAACTTTTTAGCCCAATTTTGTTCACTTTTATTTTTAGCTAGTTCAAGCTTAAAGGGATATAAAACCCAATTTTTCTTTCATGATTGATAGAGCAGCAATTTTAAGCAACTTTCTAATTTACTCCTATTATCAAATTTTCTTCATTCTCTTGGTATCTTTATTTGAAAAAGCAGGAATGTAAGCTTAGGAGCCGGCCCATTTTTAGTTCAACACCCTGGGTAGCGCTTGCTGATTGGTGACATTCCAGTGCTTCTGTCCTCACCAACATATTTAACAGCCATGCTTGGTTCTCTGTAAAAACTGTAGAAATCTGCCCCAGCGGTTCATACTGGCAAAGAATGTAAAATCATAAGGAACAGCTGATAAATAAAATGTTATGAAAAGTTGCATTTTAAAGGGACAATGAAGCCATGTTTTCTCTATGCACAGTACATCACTGCATTGCAAAAGATGATCAGCTCATATAATAAATGTTTTAAAGCATTTTAAGTTGTCATTGACATTGTTTTGCAGTACAGTAGCATACCCTTTAATTCCTGTACTGCGGCCAGTTATACACTAGCTTTTGCACTGATCAAGCAAGCACTGTGTATAATGTCGGAGGGTTTGGGGTGAAGTGAGGGAAAAAGTATGCAAAATAAATAATGAAAGTATGTTGCAAAGTGCTATTTTATGTGGAGATCATTTTGAATTTAATGTCCATTTAATTTACATGTGATACATTTTAGCATGATAACGTGTGATCTCTTCTGATTCTGTAGGAATACACCATTGTGAAGAAGAACTCACCCCATAGCAGCATTCATCAGCTGACTGGAGAGGTGAGCACTGCTAGACAATGACTCCCCCTTCCCTTTACTGAGTTATAGCTTCTTCCTGTTACTATCTCTGAGTCTCTGTACGGTCTCAGTAACGTTATCCTTGCTTGCTCACTAACAGAATGAGTCTCTGTACGGTCTCAGTAACGTTATCCTTGCTTGCTCACTAACAGAATGAGTCTCTGTACGGTCTCAGTAACGTTATCCTTGCTTGCTCACTAACAGAATGAGTCTCTGTACGGTCTCAGTAAAGTTATCCTTGCTTGCTCACTAACAGAATGAGTCTCTGTACGGTCTCAGTAAAGTTATCCTTGCTTGCTCACTAACAGAATGAGTCTCTGTACGGTCTCAGTAACGTTATCCTTGCTTGCTCACTAACAGAATGAGTCTCTGTACGGTCTCAGTAACGTTATCCTTGCTTGCTATCCTTGCTAACAGAATGAGTCTCTGTATGGTCTCAGTAATGTTATCCTTGCTCACTAACAGAATGAGTCTCTGTACGGTCTCAGTAACGTTATCCTTGCTTGCTATCCTTGCTAACAGAATGAGTCTCTGTACGGTCTCAGTAACGTTATCCTTGCTCACTAAAAGAATGAGTCTCTGTACGGTCTCAGTAACGTTATCCTTGCTTGCTATCCTTGCTAACAGAATGAGTCTCTGTACGGTCTCAGTAACGTTATCCTTGCTTGCTCACTAACAGAATTAGTCTCTGTACGGTCTCAATAACATTATCCTTGCTTGCTCACTAACAGAATGAGTCTCTGTACGGTCTCAGTAACGTTATCCTTGCTTGCTCACTAACAGAATGAGTCTCTGTACGGTCTCAGTAACGTTATCCTTGCTTGCTCACTAACAGAATGAGTCTCTGTACGGTCTCAGTAACATTATCCTTGCTTGCTATCCTTGCTAACAGAATGAGTCTCTGTATGGTCTCAGTAATGTTATCCTTGCTCACTAACAGAATGAGTCTCTGTACGGTCTCAGTAACGTTATCCTTGCTTGCTATCCTTGCTAACAGAATGAGTCTCTGTATGGTCTCAGTAACGTTATCCTTGCTTGCTATCCTTGCTAACAGAATGAGTCTCTGTATGGTCTCAGTAACGTTATCCTTGCTTGCTCACTAACAGAATGAGTCTCTGTACGGTCTCAGTAACGTTATCCTTGCTTGCTCACTAACAGAATGAGTCTCTGTACGGTCTCAGTAACGTTATCCTTGCTCACTAACAGAATGAGTCTCTGTACGGTCTCAGTAACGTTATCCTTGCTTGCTCACTAACAGAATGAGTCTCTGTACGGTCTCAGTAACGTTATCCTTGCTTGCTCACTAACAGAATGAGTCTCTGTACGGTCTCAGTAACGTTATCCTTGCTTGCTCACTAACAGAATGAGTCTCTGTACGGTCTCAGTAACGTTATCCTTGCTTGCTCACTAACAGAATGAGTCTCTGTACGGTCTCAGTAACGTTATCCTTGCTTGCTCACTAACAGAATGAGTCTCTGTACGGTCTCAGTAACGTTATCCTTGCTTGCTCACTAACAGAATGAGTCTCTGTACGGTCTCAGTAACGTTATCCTTGCTTGCTCACTAACAGAATGAGTCTCTGTACGGTCTCAGTAAAGTTATCCTTGCTTGCTCACTAACAGAATGAGTCTCTGTACGGTCTCAGTAAAGTTATCCTTGCTTGCTCACTAACAGAATGAGTCTCTGTACGGTCTCAGTAACGTTATCCTTGCTTGCTCACTAACAGAATGAGTCTCTGTACGGTCTCAGTAACGTTATCCTTGCTTGCTATCCTTGCTAACAGAATGAGTCTCTGTACGGTCTCAGTAACGTTATCCTTGCTCACTAAAAGAATGAGTCTCTGTACGGTCTCAATAACGTTATCCTTGCTTGCTATCCTTGCTAACAGAATGAGTCTCTGTACGGTCTCAGTAACGTTATCCTTGCTTGCTCACTAACAGAATGAGTCTCTGTACGGTCTCAGTAACATTATCCTTGCTTGCTCACTAACAGAATGAGTCTCTGTACGGTCTCAGTAACGTTATCCTTGCTTGCTCACTAACAGAATGAGTCTCTGTACGGTCTCAGTAACGTTATCCTTGCTTGCTCACTAACAGAATGAGTCTCTGTACGGTCTCAGTAACGTTATCCTTGCTTGCTCACTAACAGAATGAGTCTCTGTACGGTCTCAGTAACATTATCCTTGCTTGCTATCCTTGCTAACAGAATGAGTCTCTGTATGGTCTCAGTAATGTTATCCTTGCTCACTAACAGAATGAGTCTCTGTACGGTCTCAGTAACGTTATCCTTGCTTGCTATCCTTGCTAACAGAATGAGTCTCTGTATGGTCTCAGTAACGTTATCCTTGCTTGCTATCCTTGCTAACAGAATGAGTCTCTGTACGGTCTCAGTAACGTTATCCTTGCTTGCTCACTAACAGAATGAGTCTCTGTACGGTCTCAGTAACGTTATCCTTGCTTGCTCACTAACAGAATGAGTCTCTGTACGGTCTCAGTAACGTTATCCTTGCTTGCTCACTAACAGAATGAGTCTCTGTACGGTCTCAGTAACGTTATCCTTGCTTGCTCACTAACAGAATGAGTCTCTGTACGGTCTCAGTAACGTTATCCTTGCTTGCTCACTAACAGAATGAGTCTCTGTACGGTCTCAGTAACGTTATCCTTGCTTGCTCACTAACAGAATGAGTCTCTGTACGGTCTCAGTAACGTTATCCTTGCTTGCTATCCTTGCTAACAGAATGAGTCTCTGTACGGTCTCAGTAACGTTATCCTTGCTTGCTATCCTTGCTAACAGAATGAGTCTCTGTACGGTCTCAGTAACGTTATCCTTGCTCACTAAAAGAATGAGTCTCTGTACGGTCTCAGTAACGTTATCCTTGCTTGCTATCCTTGCTAACAGAATGAGTCTCTGTACGGTCTCAGTAACGTTATCCTTGCTCACTAAAAGAATGAGTCTCTGTACGGTCTCAGTAACGTTATCCTTGCTTGCTATCCTTGCTAACAGAATGAGTCTCTGTACGGTCTCAGTAACGTTATCCTTGCTCACTAAAAGAATGAGTCTCTGTACGGTCTCAGTAACGTTATCCTTGCTTGCTATCCTTGCTAACAGAATGAGTCTCTGTACGGTCTCAGTAACGTTATCCTTGCTTGCTCACTAACAGAATGAGTCTTTGTGTCACCACTGATCAATACCTGTGTTTCAGGTCCCTATAAAGTGTGGTGATGTTGCAGTGTACTTCTCTATGGAGGAGTGGGAGTATATAGAGGGACACAAGGAACTTTACAAGGACGTCATGAACGAGTATCAGCAGTCGCTTAACATTGTGAGGATCCCAGGAAACAGGAGCGCAGGTGACGTATTTTTATAATGTATTAGAAGAGAACGTCATCAATTCTGGATTGCTGGGAACCTGAATTTTTCACCACACACATTTCTGGAAAAAGCTTGGGAGAGAATTGAAATCTTGCTGTCTTTCCAATGGCATGGAGAGTCCGCAAATCCATTCAATTACTAGTGGGAATTCAACTCCTGGCCGTCCGGTGGAGGCAAAGAACAACCCAGCAAAGCCTTAAGTATCCTCCCATTACCCACCATCCCCAGTCATTCTTTGCCTGTGTAACATTGTAGGTGATGTGCGAAGAAGGTGTCTGAAGAAATCAAGTTGATAATCCTTTAATGGGTACTTTTCCCTGCAAGCAAGGATAGGGGTTGTAATTCTCTTTAGTAAGAGTAATTGTGGCTTTTAGCAGTTGGAAGACGGCGAGGTGGTCTTTGTTTAGCTTCCAACATTTTTGCTACCCCTATATAGAAAACCAGGGTTGGTTACTCTGTTTTTTCTTTATCTACAGGTCTATGGCAGTGAGGATTCTGTCACACCTGTTTGCTGTACCTGCCCAAAATGCGGATCCACAGGTAAGTGCTTTTACCTTCTAGGTGAGAAGGATGCAGCACAGGTAAGTGCTTTTAACTTCTAGGTGAGAAGGATGCAGCACAGGTAAGTGCTTTTACCTTCTAGGTGAGAAGGATGCAGCACAGGTAAGTGCTTTTAACTTCTAGGTGAGAAGGATGCAGCACAGGTAAGTGCTTTTACCTTCTAGGTGAGAAGGATGCAGCACAGGTAAGTGCTTTTAACTTCTAGGTGAGAAGGATGCAGCACAGGTAAGTGCTTTTACCTTCTAGGTGAGAAGGATGCAGCACAGGTAAGTATTTTACCTTCTAGGTGAGAAGGATGCAGCACAGGTAAGTATTTTACCTTCTAGGTGAGAAGGATGCAGCACAGGTAAGTGCTTTTAACTTCTAGGTGAGAAGGATGCAGCACAGGTAAGTATTTTACCTTCTAGGTGAGAAGGATGCAGCACAGGTAAGTATTTTACCTTCTAGGTGAGAAGGATGCAGCACAGGTAAGTATTTTACCTTCTAGGTGAGAAGGATGCAGCACAGGTAAGTATTTTACCTTCTAGGTGAGAAGGATGCAGCACAGGTAAGTGCTTTTACCTTCTAGGTGAGAAGGATGCAGCACAGGTAAGTATTTTACCTTCTAGGTGAGAAGGATGCAGCACAGGTAAGTATTTTACCTTCTAGGTGAGAAGGATGCAGCACAGGTAAGTGCTTTTACCTTCTAGGTGAGAAGGATGCAGCACAGGTAAGTGCTTTTAACTTCTAGGTGAGAAGGATGCAGCACAGGTAAGTATTTTACCTTCTAGGTGAGAAGGATGCAGCACAGGTAAGTGCTTTTACCTTCTAGGTGAGAAGGATGCAGCACAGGTAAGTATTTTACCTTCTAGGTGAGAAGGATGCAGCACAGGTAAGTGCTTTTACCTTCTAGGTGAGAAGGATGCAGCACAGGTAAGTATTTTACCTTCTAGGTGAGAAGGATGCAGCACAGGTAAGTATTTTACCTTCTAGGAGAGAAGGATGCAGCACAGGTAAGTGCTTTTACCTTCTAGGTGAGAAGGATGCAGCACACGTAAGTATTTTACCTTCTAGGTGAGAAGGATGCAGCACAGGTAAGTATTTTACCTTCTAGGTGAGAAGGATGCATCACAGGTAAGTGCTTTTACCTTCTAGGTGAGAAGGATGCAGCACAGGTAAGTGCTTTTACCTTCTAGGTGAGAAGGATGCAGCACAGGTAAGTGCTTTTACCTTCTAGGTGAGAAGGATGCAGCACAGGTAAGTGCTTTTACCTTCTAGGGGCGCGATCCAATATCGATCGCAGTTTGCGGCGCAAGCGAGGGAACCGGCGTCGCCCGCAGTTTCAGCTCGCAACTCGAGCCATCCCATATAGGTCGCCGTCAGATGCTAACGTGCCGTAAGTCTGACAAACCAGCGATGTCCAGAAATCTGCGTAAGTACAAATTTCTGGCGTCGCCAGTGACTTGCGCCACGTTAGAATCTGCCGGCGCCTATAAAACCTGACTAAAGTTTAAAACACCCGCACTGTCTAACACGCCTCCCTAACATAGCCCGCACTGTCTAACACGCCTCCCTAACATAGCCCGCACTGTCTAACCCTCTATCCGCTATCCCCCCTCACTAGCCTAACAATAAAAAAGCTATTAACCCCTAAACCGCCGCTCCTTTACCCCGCCGCAACCTAATAAAATTATTAACCCCTAAACCGCCGCTCCCGTACCCCGCCGCCAGCTATATTATATCTATAACCCCCTAAAGTGAGCCCCTAACACCGCCGCCATCTCTATTAAAATGATTAACCCCTAATTTAATCTACCTACCCCGCCGCCAGCTATATTATCTATATTAACCCTAAGTATATTATAGTTAATATAGGTATTACATTATATATATTAACTATATTAACCCTAATTATATTAGGGTTAATATAGTTAATATAGTTACTATAGTATTTATATTAACTATATTAACTCTATCTAACCCTAACTAAATTTATATTAAATTAATCTAATTCATTTATAAACTAAAATGTTCCTATTTAAATCTAAATACTTACCTATAAAATAAACCCTAAGATAGCTACAATATAATTAATAATTACATTGTAGCTATGTTAGGGTTAATATTTATTTTACAGGTAAATTGTTAATTATTTTAACTAGGTATAATAGATATTAAATAGTTATTAACTATTTAATATCTACCTAGTTAAAATAATTACCCAATTACCTGTAAAATAAATCCTAACCTAAGTTACAAATACACCTACACTATCAATAAATTTAATAAACTACTAACATCTATCTAAAAATACAATTAAATTAACTAAACTAAATTACAAAAAAAAACAAACACTAAATTACAAAAAATAAAAAAAAGATTACAAGATATTTAAGCTAATTACACCTATTCTAAGCCCCCTAATAAAATAATAAACCCCCAAAATAAAAAAAATTCCCTGCCCTATTCTAAATTCAACAAATTTCAAAGCTCTTTACCTTACCAGCCCTTAAAAGGGCCTTTTGTGGGGCATGCCCCAAAGAATTCAGCTCTTTTGCATACAAGAAATACAATCCCCCCCCCCCCATTACAACCCACCACCCACATACCCCTATTCTAAACCCACCCAAACCCCCCTTAAAAAAGCCTAACACTACCCCCCTGAAGATCTCCCTACCTTGTCTTCACCACACCGGGCCGAACTCCTGATCCGATCCGGGCGATGTCTTCCTCCAAGCGGCAAAGAAGAATTCTTCCTCCGGCGACGTCTTCCTCCAAGCGGCAGCAAAGTTTTCATTCTTCCGACGGCATCTTCAATCTTCTTTCTTCGCTCCGCCACCGCGGAGCATCCATCCCGGCCGACTGCTGAACTTGGAATGATGTACCTTTAAATGACGTCATCCAAGATGGCGTCCGCCGAATTCCGATTGGCTGATAGGATTCTATCAGCCAATCGGAATTAAGTTAAAAAAATCTGATTGGCTGATTGAATCAGCCAATCAGATTCAAGTTCAATCCGATTGGCTGATCCAATCAGCCAATCAGATTGAGCTCGCATTCTATTGGCTGTTCCGATCAGCCAATAGAATGCGAGCTCAATCTGATTGGCTGATTGGATCAGCCAATCGGATTGAACTTGAATCTGATTGGCTGATTCAATCAGCCAATCAGATTTTTTTAACTTAATTCCGATTGGCTGATAGAATCCTATCAGCCAATCGGAATTCGGCGGACGCCATCTTGGATGACGTCATTTAAAGGTACATCATTCCAAGTTCAGCAGTCGGCCGGGATGGATGCTCCGCGGCGGCGGAGCGAAGAAAGAAGATTGAAGATGCCGCCGGAAGAATGAAGACTTTGCTGCCGCTTGGAGGAAGACGTCGCCGGAGGAAGAATTCTTCTTTGCCGCTTGGAGGAAGACATCGCCCGGATCGGATCAGGAGTTCGGCCCGGTGTGGTGAAGACAAGGTAGGGAGATCTTCAGGGGGGTAGTGTTAGGCTTTTTTAAGGGGGGTTTGGGTGGGTTTAGAATAGGGGTATGTGGGTGGTGGGTTGTAATGGGGGGGGGGTATTGTATTTCTTGTATGCAAAAGAGCTGAATTCTTTGGGGCATGCCCCACAAAAGGCCCTTTTAAGGGCTGGTAAGGTAAAGAGCTTTGAAATTTGTTGAATTTAGAATAGGGCAGGGAATTTTTTTTATTTTGGGGGTTTATTATTTTATTAGGGGGCTTAGAATAGGTGTAATTAGCTTAAATATCTTGTAATCTTTTTTTTATTTTTTGTAATTTAGTGTTTGTTTTTTTTTGTAATTTAGTTTAGTTAATTTAATTGTATTTTTAGATAGATGTTAGTAGTTTATTAAATTTATTGATAGTGTAGGTGTATTTGTAACTTAGGTTAGGATTTATTTTACAGGTAATTGGGTAATTATTTTAACTAGGTAGATATTAAATAGTTAATAACTATTTAATATCTATTATACCTAGTTAAAATAATTAACAATTTACCTGTAAAATAAATATTAACCCTAACATAGCTACAATGTAATTATTAATTATATTGTAGCTATCTTAGGGTTTATTTTATAGGTGAGTATTTAGATTTAAATAGGAACATTTTAGTTTATAAATGAATTAGATTAATTTAATATAAATTTAGTTAGGGTTAGATAGAGTTAATATAGTTAATATAAATACTATAGTAACTATATTAACTATATTAACCCTAATATAATTAGGGTTAATATAGTTAATATATATAATGTAATACCTATATTAACTATAATATACTTAGGGTTAATATAGATAATATAGCTGGCGGCGGGGTAGGTAGATTAAATTAGGGGTTAATCATTTTAATAGAGATGGCGGCGGTGTAAGGGGCTTACATTAGGGGTTAATCATTTTTATATAGGTGGCGGCGGTGTAAGGGGTCAGATTAGGGGATAGATAAGGTAGATGGCGGCGGTTTTAGAGGCTCACAGTAGGGGGTTAGTTTATGTAGATGGCGGCGGGGTCCGGGAGCGGCGGTTTAGGGGGTAATAACTTTATTAGGGATTTCGGGGGGGGGGGGGGATCGCGGTTGACAGGTAGATAGACATTGCGCATGCGTTAGGTGTTAGGTTTATTTTAGCAGATCGCGGTTGACAGGGAGATAGACATTGCGCATGCGTTAGGTGTTAGGTTTATTTTCTAGTTAGTTTAGGGAGTTACGGGGCTCCAATAGTCAGCGTAAGGCTTCTTACGGCTGCTTTTTGTGGCGAGGTGAAAATGGAGTAAGTTTTCTCCATTTTCGCCACGTAAGTCCTTACGCTGCATATTGGATACCAAACTGCGCGGGTTTGGTATACCTGCCTATGGCCCAAAAAACTACGGGCGACGGCAGAAATATACGCGCGTAACTTCTAGGTTACGCCGTATATGTGATACCAAATCCGCGCAAATATTGGCGTCGCCGGCTTTTGCGGGCGACGCTTTATATCGGATCGACCCCTAGGTGAGAAGGATGCAGCACAGGTAAGTGCTTTTACCTTCTAGGTGAGAAGGATGCAGCACAGGTAAGTATTTTACCTTCTAGGTGAGAACGATGCAGCACAGGTAAGTGCTTTTACCTTCTAGGTGAGAACGATGCAGCACAGGTAAGTGATTTTACCTTCTAGGTGAGAAAGATGCAGCACAGGTAAGTGCTTTTACCTTCTAGGTGAGAAGGATGCAGCACAGGTAAGTGCTTTTACCTTCTAGGTGAGAAGGATGCAGCACAGGTAAGTATTTTACCTTCTAGGTGAGAAGGATGCAGCACAGGTAAGTATTTTACCTTCTAGGTGAGAAGGATGCAGCACAGGTAAGTGCTTTTACCTTCTAGGTGAGAAGGATGCAGCACAGGTAAGTATTTTACCTTCTAGGTGAGAAGGATGCAGCACAGGTAAGTATTTTACCTTCTAGGTGAGAAAGATGCAGCACAGGTAAGTGCTTTTACCTTCTAGGTGAGAAGGATGCAGCACAGGTAAGTGCTTTTACCTTCTAGGTGAGAAGGATGCAGCACAGGTAAGTGCTTTTACCTTCTAGGTGAGAAGGATGCAGCACAGGTAAGTGCTTTTACCTTCTAGGTGAGAAGGATGCAGCACAGGTAAGTATTTTACCTTCTAGGTGAGAAGGATGCAGCACAGGTTAGTATTTTACCTTCTAGGTGAGAAGGATGCAGCACAGGTAAGTGCTTTTACCTTCTAGGTGAGAAGGATGCAGCACAGGTAAGTATTTTACCTTCTAGGTGAGAAGGATGCAGCACAGGTAAGTGCTTTTACCTTCTAGGTGAGAAGGATGCAGCACAGGTAAGTGCTTTTACCTTCTAGGTGAGAAGGATGCAGCACAGGTAAGTGCTTTTACCTTCTAGGTGAGAAGGATGCAGCACAGGTAAGTGCTTTTACCTTCTAGGTGAGAAGGATGCAGCACAGGTAAGTGCTTTTACCTTCTAGGTGAGAAGGATGCAGCACAGGTAAGTATTTTACCTTCTAGGTGAGAAGGATGCAGCACAGGTAAGTATTTTACCTTCTAGGTGAGAAGGATGCAGCACAGGTAAGTGCTTTTACCTTCTAGGTGAGAAGGATGCAGCACAGGTAAGTATTTTACCTTCTAGGTGAGAAGGATGCAGCACAGGTAAGTATTTTACCTTCTAGGTGAGAAGGATGCAGCACAGGTAAGTATTTTACCTTCTAGGTGAGAAGGATGCAGCACAGGTAAGTGCTTTTACCTTCTAGGTGAGAAGGATGCAGCACAGGTAAGTGCTTTTACCTTCTAGGTGAGAAGGATGCAGCACAGGTAAGTATTTTACCTTCTAGGTGAGAAGGATGCAGCACAGGTAAGTATTTTACCTTCTAGGTGAGAAGGATGCAGCACAGGTAAGTATTTTACCTTCTAGGTGAGAAGGATGCAGCACAGGTAAGTGCTTTTACCTTCTAGGTGAGAAGGATGCAGCACAGGTAAGTGCTTTTACCTTCTAGGTGAGACGGATGCAGCACAGGTAAGTGCTTTTACCTTCTAGGTGAGAAGGATGCAGCACAGGTAAGTGCTTTTACCTTCTAGGTGAGAAGGATGCAGCACAGGTAAATATTTTACCTTCTAGGTGAGAAGGATGCAGCACAGGTAAGTATTTTACCTTCTAGGTGAGAAGGATGCAGCACAGGTAAGTGCTTTTACCTTCTAGGTGAGAAGGATGCAGCACAGGTAAGTGCTTTTACCTTCTAGGTGAGAAGGATGCAGCACAGGTAAGTGCTTTTACCTTCTAGGTGAGAAGGATGCAGCACAGGTAAGTGCTTTTACCTTCTAGGTGAGAAGGATGCAGCACAGGTAAGTGCTTTTACCTTCTAGGTGAGAAGGATGCAGCACAGGTAAGTGCTTTTACCTTCTAGGTGAGAAGGATGCAGCACAGGTAAGTATTTTACCTTCTAGGTGAGAAGGATGCAGCACAGGTAAGTGCTTTTACCTTCTAGGTGAGAAGGATGCAGCACAGGTAAGTGCTTTTACCTTCTAGGTGAGAAGGATGCAGCACAGGTAAGTGCTTTTACCTTCTAGGTGAGAAGGATGCAGCACAGGTAAGTATTTTACCTTCTAGGTGAGAAGGATGCAGCACAGGTAAGTATTTTACCTTCTAGGTGAGAAGGATGCAGCACAGGTAAGTGATTTTACCTTCTAGGTGAGAACGATGCAGCACAGGTAAGTGCTTTTACCTTCTAGGTGAGAACGATGCAGCACTTAGGAGTTCCTTGTTTAAAAAAAAAAAAAAAAAGAGAGCAAAAAAGGATACTTAGAGAAGAAGGTGGATCCTTATGGGACTGAATATCCCTTTTAAAGGTTGGGGATTTATTGGGCAGCAGTTCAGCCTCTCCAGCATGGCTGCTTTGTAGAGCTGCAGGTTTTCAATAATTATTTATCTATGCTTAGAATTCTATTCTAATTTTCTATATTGAAAATAGAGTATAAGGGAAATAAAAGGCTATTTTATTTACTATGTAAGCCGATTCCAAGCTTTCTCTGTCATTTGTTAAATGTCTTTATTGTGCTGTTGCCCAGGTTATACCTCCTGAGCAATTTTGTTCCCCTTGCCTTAAAGGGATACTGAACCCAAATCATGCAATTTTAAGCAACTTTCTAATTTACTCCTATTATCAATTTGTCTTAATTCTCTTGTTATCTTTATTTGAAAATCATGAATGTAAATCTTAGCAGCCAGCCCATTTTAGGTTCAGCACCATGGATAGCGCTTGCTTATTGGAGGATTACATTTACTCACCAATAAGAAAGCATAACATAGGTTCTCAACCAATAATGGCCGACTCCTATGCATCACTTTCCTGCTTTTTCAATAAAGATAGAAAGAGAACGATGAAAAGTTAATAATAGGCGTAAATTAGAAAGTTGATTAAAATTGCATGCTGTATCGGAATCATTAAAGAAAAAATATGGGTTCAATGTCCCTTTTAATAAGGTTTTATTATCTAAGGATAAGGATTCCTTATCTGGACCTTCTTTTTCTCAAGATAATACTGTTCAGGGGTTCTCTTAGCCTTCTGCTAACATGTCCCAGTCTTTGACAGATTCACATGCAGTGCCCTGCAGTTCCTCTCAGTCAGTCTCTGAGAGTGTTTGTTTGCCTAAAGAATTTTGCTGCACAGTTGACTTCTGTAGTTTTTGCAGCCCTAAGTGCTTTACCTAGTTCTGGTAAAAGGAATAGGAAATCTAAGAACATTTCTATGGGTGAATATAGGGAAACGTTCCTTGGTGACAAGTATGTTTTCTGGGGATTATATTAGACTCAGTATCTATGAAGATTTTTTTGACCAAGGTCAGAAATGTCAAGCTTCTGGAGGCCTGTCGTTCTCTTCAGTCCTCTGTTCGTCCATCAGTAGCTGTATGTATGGAAATAATTGGCCTTATGGTGGAATCCATGGACATTATTCCGTTTGCTCGCTTCCATCTGAGACCTCTACAGTTATGTATTCTCAATCAATGGAATGGAGACCACTCGTATATCTCTCAGAGGATAGTTTTAGACTCTCAGACAAGGATGTCTCTGTCTTGATGGATCTCCCAGGACCATTTGTCTCAGGGCACTTGTTTTTTGAGACCTTCTTGGGACATTGTGACCATGGATGCCAGCCTAAGAGCTCAGGGACTTTGGATTCAGGAGGAGTCTGCCCTCCCTATAAATATCCTAGTATAGTATTGAGAGCAATTCTCTATGCTCTATCAGTATTGCCTCAACTGAGTTTTGTCCTGTTTATCAGGTTTCAATTGGATAACATCTCTTCGGTGGTGTATATCAACCACCAAGGAGGAACTCAGAGCATGTTAGCTGTGAAAGAGGGGATTCGCATTCTTCAGTGGGCAGAGTCTCACAATTGCCATCTCTCTGCCATTAATATCCCAGGGGTGGACAACTGGAGAGCGGATTATCTGAGCAGGCAGATGTTTCATCCAGTCGAATGGGCTCTCCATCCGGAAGTTTTCCCGATGTTAACCCTCTAGCAGGGAGTCCCGGAGCTGGATCTGATGGCATGTAGTCTAAATCGCCAAGCTTCCAAAATACGGAGCAAGATCAAGAGATCCTCAAGCAGCTCTGGTTGATGCCCTGGCAGTGCCATGGGATCTCGTCTATTCCTTCCTCGGGTGATAGCTCGTTTCAAATAGGAGCAGGCTTTGGTGATCCTAATAGCTCCAGCGTGGCCTCCCAGAACTTGGTTTGTGGACCTAGTGAGGATGTCGTCATTTCCCCCGTTGAATTTGCCTCTGAGGAAGGATCCTTTACTTCAGGGTCCCTTCCTCCATCCGAACTTAGTCTCTCTGAAGCTGACTGATTGGAGATTGAACGCTTAGTCTTGTCCAGACAAGGTTTTTCTGTGAAGGTTATTGAGACTATGATTCAGGCTGGTAAGCCTGTTACTTGCATGATTTATAAGGTATGGCGTAGATACCTTCACTGGTGTGGATCTAGGGGTTTTCTTGGAGTCAGGTGAGAATTCCCTGTATTCTGTCCTTCCTTCAGGAGAGCCTGGAGAAGGGTTTATCAGTCAGTACCCTAAAGGGTCAGATTTTCGGCTCTGTCGATTCTTCTGCAGAAGCGCCTGGCAACTTTGCCAGATGTTCAATCTTTTGTCCAGGCTTTGGTTAGAATCAGGCCTGTGTTTAGGTCGATTGCTCCTCTTTGGAGTCTTAATCTGGTTCTTAAAGTTCTGCAGCAGGCTCCATTTGAGCCTATGCATTCTTTTGATATCAAGTTATTGTCCTGAAAGGTTTTGTTTCTGCTGGCAATTTCTCCTGCCCATAGAGTTTCAGAGCTTTTGGCTCTACAGTGTGATTCTCCTTATCTTATTCTTCATGTGGATAAGGCGGTTCTCCGTACTAAATTAAGTTTTCTACCTAAGGTGGTCTCGGAACGCAATATTAACCAAGAAATTGTTGTTCCTTGATTTTGTCCTAATCCTAAGCGGTTATTGCACAATCTGGATGTTGTGCGTGCTTTAAGATTCTATTTACAGGCTACGAAGCATTTTCGTCAGTTTTCTGCTCTTTTTGTTGTCTTTTCAGGTTAACAGAGGGGTCAGAAGGTCACTTCTAATCCATTCTACTGGTTGAGAAGTGTTATTCGACTTATGAGACAGCTGGACAGCAGCCTCCAGAGAAAGTTACGGCTTACTCCACTAGGGCTGTCGCTTCCTCTTGGGCCTTTAAATGATGCTTCTGTGGAACAGTTTTGCAAGGCGGCCACTTGGTCATCATTGCATACTTTTTCCAAATTTTCCAAATTTGATACTTTTGCCTCAGCTGGGGCTTCTTTTGGGAGGAAAGTTCTTCAAGTGGTGGTGCCTTCTGTTTAGGTTTGCCTGTCTTGTGTATCCCTCCCTTCCATTCTGTGGACTCTAGCTTTGGTATTGGTTCCCACTAGTAATTGAATGGATTTGTTGACTCTCCATGCCATTGGAAAGAAAACATAATTTATACTGATAAATTATTTTCTTTCCTGGCATGGAGAGTCCACGACCTGCCCTTATTTTTCAGACGGCTTTTTGTAATTTTTCTAAACCTCAAGCAACCTTTCAGGTACCCTTTGTGTCTTCTTCTCTTTCCATAATTCCACGGCTGAATGACTGGGGGTTGTGGGTAATGGGAGGATACTTAAGGCTTTGTTGGGTTGTTTGCCTCCACCTGGTGGCCAAGAGTTGAATTCCCACTAGTAATTGAATGGATTCGTGGACTCTTCATGCCAGGAAAAAAAATAATTTATCAGATAAGTATAAATTATGTTTTTGCCGTTATTTCTTGTAGTTTTGTCAGCTTAGATCAATGCTAACACCATCTGCTTTATTTCTACAGGTAACGTTCCATCCAGTTTTAAACAGACAGAAGATTCATATGTTAGAAGTCACCAAAAAACCACAGAGCAAAAAACCTATAACAATATTAGCACAGGTTGGTACTTATAGAACATCTGAGCGATTTGTACATTAACCTGCAGAATGCAAACCACAAAGCTCTATGTAGCCGTGTGATTTGTGAGAGAGTGAGTAAGCCATTTATATTGCTCTTACCCAATAAAGATTCATCCCTTTTATAGGGGTCATACAAAAGTACCAAGCCTAAAACCTCTTCTTGTTGCATGAGTGTAAGACCCCTCCCCTTTCACCAGCAGATTATTCTATCATCAGAAAGAGACAAGATATTTGGGAGCTTTTTATAAACATACCAAGGAACACAAATGGTTAAATAGTACCTTTTCATATTCAGGATAGAACATTTTAGAGTTTGATATCTCATTAACCCTTTAATTACGGCCACTTACCCTGTACGACGGCCGTCTCTAGCACTTCTAGGACTGTATAAGTGTGGGTCTTGCTGACAGGGAGGGGTTAATGATCTTTGTGACTGAAGACTTAGGCTTGATTATTAAAAATTCAGCATGGAGAGAAATAACACGAAATCTTTAGGGCCGTCTTTGAGCGTTATACTGTAATGTAGGTGCCTGTCACTCACATCCATAACCCTATATAGGTATATAAACCTCTTAAGCCAACATTTGTGTTCCCAAAATTCTTTTTAGGGACCTTGCAATACTAACTAGACTGCTTTGATAATCTCACCAGATCAGATAGCTTTAGATCATTGGGCCCTTAGTTAGATGACTACTAAAAAATGAGTTCTGTATCGAAATAAAAAATGTGAGCACAGTTTGATAAAGTCACATCTTTATTGGATGTATTGATTTGAAATTGATCAGAAAGAGAATGTATTCAAACTGATGAATGTTCTAATTCTAGCTGTATTTTATTCCAACAGAATTATCTGCATGCTGGAATATCTCTGGAAAACATCAGAATGCAGTCCCTTGTATCAACAAGCCAAGCCAAGAAATCAACAACATATCGGATGTCCACCAAAAAGATTCTGTAAAGAAGTGTTACAATGATTGTGCTCTACAAGAACACAACAAACAAATCATTCACTTGAAAACGAAAAAATATGATGAAAAATGCAACTTTCTTGACAAAAGCCCAGAAATTGTTACCCATCAGACAACTGACAGTAGAAATAAACCATTAGAACATCGTTTTTATGGGAAATTGTTTAGCCACATAGCAAACCAACGTTCAACTGGTAACACAAGAGAAAAGACGTTTTCTTGTTCCGCATGTGGGAAATGTTTTGCCCAGAAATTAGGTCTAACTAGACACTGGCCCATTCATACGGGAGATAAACCATTTTCATGTTCTGAATGTGGGACATGTTTTAGCCGTAAATCACAACTTATTATACATCAGAGAAAACATAAAGGAGAGCGACCGTTTTCATGTTCTGAATGTGGTAAGTGTTTTGTCCAGAAATCAGACCTTAATAGACATCAGAATATTCATACTGGAGAAAAACCGTTCTCTTGTTCTATTTGTGGAAAAAGTTTTAGCCAGAAAGCCATCCTTAAAAGACACCAAAACATTCATACTGGGGAGAAACGATTTTTATGTTCTGTATGTGGGAAATGTTTTACCCAACAATCTGACCTTTCTAGACATCAGAACATTCATAAAGAAGAGAAATCATATTTTTGTACAGAATGTGGGAAATGTTTTACTCGGCAAACAAACCTTATAGAACACCAGAAACTTCATAAAGGAGAAAGAATATTTTCATGTACGAAATGTGGGAAATGTTTTACTCGGCAAACAAACCTTATAAGACATCTGAGAATTCATAACTGATAAAAAATAGTTTTTATGTTATGACAGTAACAAGTGATGTCATTAAGACACCCTTTAGCCTAGGGGTGGGCAATTATCGGCCCTCCATATGTTATGGACTACATCTCCCATAATGCTCTTTCAGCCATAATGCTGGCAAAGCATCATGGGAGATGTCCATAACATCTGGAAGGCAGATAGTTGCCCACCCCTGCTTTAGCCCTACACTATAAAGTTATTAAATGGATGATAAAGTCAAACTTAAACTCTCATGAATCAGATAGAGGATTTCATTTTAAATAACTATCCAATTTACTTCTATTATTACATTTGACTTCATTCTTTTGCTATTCTTTGTTTAAAAGCACACCTAGGTAGGCCCATACTTGTGTCCTGAGCACTACATTGCAGTAGTGTTTATTACAATGTTTTCAACAATGTTGTACATAGTTGAGCATTTGATGGCATCAGTGTTTATAATAATGTATAGCAATGTTACAAATATTGTTGCCTTAGATGTGGAGGCTCCTGAATCTACATAGGTATGCTCTTCAACAAAGAATACCAAAAGAATAGAGTAAATTTGATACTAGAAGTAAATAGGGCATTTGTTAAAATGATGTGCTCTATCTGAATCATGATAGATGGGAAAAAACCTCATCAAATCATAATGAAATACTTCTGACAAAATCGTATTTAAAAAAATAAAAATAAATTTGTATTGAAATTGTGCAGGAATAACCACTTTAAGATACACAATAGAAATCATGATATAACTACACTGCACGTGTAAAAACCGCAGTGAAACTCGTAATTATAATACGAAATTAAAATGCGTATTTCTTTCATGTAATTAGCAAGAGTCCATGAGCTAGTGACGTATGGGATATACATTCCTACCAGGAGGGGCAAAGTTTCACAAACCTCAAAATGCCTATAAATACACCCCTCACCACACCCACAAATCAGTTTTACAAACTTTGCCTCCTATGGAGGTGGTGAAGTAAGTTTGTGCTAGATTCTACGTTGATATGCGCTCCGCAGCAGGTTGGAGCCCGGTTTTCCTCTCAGCGTGCAGTGAATGTCAGAGGGATGTGAGGAGAGTATTGCCTATTTGAATTCAATGATCTCCTTCTACGGGGTCTATTTCATAGGTTCTCTGTTATCGGTCGTAGAGATTCATCTCTTACCTCCCTTTTCAGATCGACGATATACTCTTATATATATACCATTACCTCTGCTGATTTTCGTTTCAGTACTGGTTTGGCTTTCTACAACATGTAGATGAGTGTCCTGGGGTAAGTAAGTATTATTTTCTGTGACACTCTAAGCTATGGTTGGGCACTTTTTTATAAAGTTCTAAATATATGTATTCAAACATTTATTTGCCTTGACTCAGGATGTTCAACATTCCTTATTTTCAGACAGTCAGTTTCATATTTGGGATAATGCATTTGAATAAAACAATTTTTTTCTTACCTTAAAATTTGACTTTTCCCTGTGGGCTGTTAAGCTCGCGGGGGCTGAAAATGCTTCATTTTATTGCGTCATTCTTGGCGCGGACTTTTTTGGCGCAAAATTTTTTTTCTGTTTCCGGCGTCATACGTGTCGCCGGAAGTTGCGTCATTTTTGACGTTCTTTTGCGCCACAAATGTCGGCGTTCCGGATGTGGCGTCATTTTTGGCGCCAAAAGCATTTAGGCGCCAAATAATGTGGGCGTCTTTTTTGGCTCCACATTATTTAAGTCTCATTATTTATTGCTTCTGGTTGCTAGAAGCTTGTTCACTGGCATTTTTTCCCATTCCTGAAACTGTCATTTAAGGAATTTGATCAATTTTGCTTTATATGTTGTTTTTTCTATTACATATTGCAAGATGTCCCACGTTGAAGCTGAGTCAGAAGATACTTCTGGAAAATCGCTGCCTGGTGCTGGAGCTACCAAAGCTAAGTGTATCTGCTGTAAACTTTTGGTAGCTGTTCCTCCAGCTGTTGTTTGTATTGAATGTCATGACAAACTTGTTAATGCAGATAATATTTCCTTTAGTAAAGTTACATTACCTGTTGCTGTTCCATCAACATCTAATACTCAGAGTGTTCCTGATAACATAAGAGATTTTGTTTCTAAATCCATTAAGAAGGCTATGTCTGTTATTCCTCCTTCTAGTAAACGTAAAAAGTCTTTTAAAACTTCTCATTTTTCGGATGAATTTTTAAATGAACATCATCATTCTGATTCTGATAATGGTTCTTCTGGTTCAGAGGATTCTGTCTCAGAGGTTGATGCTGATAAATCTTCATATTTATTTAAAATGGTATTTATTCGTTCTTTACTTAAAGAAGTCCTAATTGCATTAGAAATTGAGGATTCTGGTCCTCTTGATACTAAATCTAAACGTTTAGATAAGGTTTTTAAGTCTCCTGTAGTTATTCCAGAAGTTTTTCCTGTTCCTGGTGCTATTTCTGAAGTAATTTCCAGGGAATGGAATAATTTGGGTAATTCATTTACTCCTTCTAAACGTTTTAAGCAATTATATCCTGTGCCATATGACAGATTAGAATTTTGGGACAAAATCCCTAAGGTTGATGGGGCTGTCTCTACTCTTGCTAAGCGTACTACCATTCCTACGGCAGATGGTACTTCCTTTAAGGATCCTTTAGATAGGAAAATTGAATCCTTTCTAAGAAAAGCTTACTTGTGTTCAGGTAATCTTCTTAGACCTGCTATATCTTTGGCGGATGTTGCTGCAGCTTCAACTTTTTGGTTGGAAGCTTTAGCGCAACAAGTAACAGATCATAATTCTCATAGCATTATTATTCTTCTTCAACATGCTAATAACTTTATTTGTGATGCCATCTTTGATATCATTAGAGTTGATGTCAGGTATATGTCTCTAGCTATTTTAGCTAGAAGAGCTTTATGGCTTAAAACTTGGAATGCTGATATGTCTTCTAAGTCTACTCTGCTTTCCCTTTCTTTCCAGGGTAATAAATTATTTGGTTCTCAGTTGGATTCTATTATCTCAACTGTTACTGGAGGGAAAGGAACTTTTTTACCACAGGATAAAAAATCTAAAGGTAAATTTAGGTCTAATAATCGTTTTCGTTCCTTTCGTCACAACAAGGAACAAAAGCCTGATCCTTCATCCTCAGGAGCGGTATCAGTTTGGAAACCATCTCCAGTCTGGAATAAATCCAAGCCTTTTAGAAAATCAAAGCCAGCTCCTAAGTCCACATGAAGGTGCGGCCCTCATTCCAGCTCAGCTGGTAGGGGGCAGATTACGTTTTTTCAAAGAAATTTGGATCAATTCCGTTCACAATCTTTGGATTCAGAACATTGTTTCAGAAGGGTACAGAATTGGCTTCAAGATAAGGCCTCCTGCAAAGAGATTTTTTCTTTCCCGTGTCCCAGTAAATCCAGCGAAGGCTCAAGCATTTCTGAAATGTGTTTCAGATCTAGAGTTGGCTGGAGTAATTATGCCAGTTCCAGTTCTGGAACAGGGGCTGGGGTTTTATTCAAATCTCTTCATTGTACCAAAGAAGGAGAATTCCTTCAGACCAGTTCTGGATCTAAAAATATTGAATCGTTATGTGAGGATACCAACATTCAAAATGGTAACTGTAAGGACTATCCTGCCTTTTGTTCAGCAATGGCATTATATGTCTACAATAGATTTACAGGATGCATATCTGCATATTCCGATTCATCCAGATCACTATCAGTTTCTGAGATTCTCGTTCCTAGACAAGCATTACCAGTTTGTGGCTCTGCCGTTTGGCCTAGCAACAGCTCCAAGAATTTTTACAAAGGTTCTCGGTGCCCTTCTGTCTGTAATCAGAGAACAGGGTATTGTGGTATTTCCTTATTTGGACGATATCTTGGTACTTGCTCAGTCTTCACATTTAGCAGAATCTCATACGAATCGACTTGTGTTGTTTCTTCAAGATCATGGTTGGAGGATCAATTTACTAAAAAGTTCATTGATTCCTCAGACAAGGGTAACCTTTTTGGGTTTCCAGATAGATTCAGTGTCCATGACTCTATCTTTGACAGACAAGAGACGTCTAAAATTGATATCAGCTTGTCGAAACCTTCAGTCACAATCATTCCCTTCGGTAGCCTTATGCATGGAAATTCTAGGTCTTATGACTGCTGCATCGGACGTGATCCCCTTTGCTCGTTTTCACATGCAACCTCTTCAGCTCTGTATGCTGAACCAGTGGTGCAGGGATTACACAAAGATATCTCAATTAATATCTTTAAAACCGATTGTACAACACTCTCTGATGTGGTGGACAGATCACCATCGTTTAGTTCAGGGGGCTTCTTTTGTTCTTCCGACCTGGACTGTAATCTCAACAGATGCAAGTCTTACAGGTTGGAGAGCTGTGTGGGGGTCTCTGATGGCACAAGGGGTTTGGGAATCTCAGGAGGTGAGATTACCGATCAATATTTTAGAACTCCGTGCAATTTTCAGAGCTCTTCAGTCTTGGCCTCTTCTAAAGAGAGAATCGTTCATTTGTTTTCAGACAGACAATGTCACAACTGTGGCATACATCAATCATCAAGGAGGGACTCACAGTCCTCTGGCTATGAAAGAAGTATCTCGAATTCTGGTTTGGGCGGAATCCAGCTCCTGTCTAGTTTCTGCGGTTCATATCCCAGGTATAGACAATTGGGAAGCGGATTATCTCAGTCGCCAAACGTTGCATCCGGGCGAATGGTCTCTTCACCCAGAGGTATTTCTTCAGATTGTTCAAATGTGGGGACTTCCAGAAATAGATCTGATGGCCTCTCATCTAAACAAGAAACTTCCCAGGTATCTGTCCAGATCCAGGGATCCTCAAGCGGAAGCAGTGGATGCATTGTCACTTCTTTGGAAGTATCATCCTGCTTATATCTTTCCGCCTCTAGTTCTTCTTCCAAGAGTGATCTCCAAGATTCTGAAGGAATGCTCGTTTGTTCTGCTGGTAGCTCCAGCATGGCCTCACAGGTTTTGGTATGCGGATCTTGTCCGGATGGCCTCTTGCCAACCGTGGACTCTTCCGTTAAGACCAGACCTTCTGTCGCAAGGTCCTTTTTTCCATCAGGATCTCAAATCCTTAAATTTAAAGGTATGGAGATTGAACGCTTGATTCTTAGTCAAAGAGGTTTCTCTGACTCTGTGATTAATACTATGTTACAGGCTCGTAAATCTGTATCTAGGGAGATATATTATAGAGTCTGGAAGACTTATATTTCTTGGTGTCTTTCTCATCATTTTTCCTGGCATTCTTTTAGAATTCCGAGAATTTTACAGTTTCTTCAGGATGGTTTGGAGAAAGGTTTGTCTGCAAGTTCCTTGAAAGGACAAATCCCTGCTCTTTCTGTTCTTTTTCACAGAAAGATTGCTAATCTTCCTGATATTCATTGTTTTGTACAAGCTTTGGTTCGTATAAAACCTGTCATTAAGTCAATTTCTCCTCCTTGGAGTTTGAATTTGGTTCTGGGGGCTCTTCAAGCTCCTCCGTTTGAACCTATGCATTCGTTGGACATTAAATTACTTTCTTGGAAAGTTTTGTTCCTTTTGGCCATCTCTTCTGCCAGAAGAATTTCTGAATTATCTGCTCTTTCTTGTGAGTCTCCTTTTCTGATTTTTCACCAGGATAAGGCGGTGTTGCAAACTTCTTTTGAATTTTTACCTAAGGTTGTGAATTCCAACAACATTAGTAGAGAAATTGTGGTTCCTTCATTATGTCCTAATCCTAAGAATTCTAAGGAGAAATCATTGCATTCTTTGGATGTAGTTAGAGCTTTGAAATATTATGTTGAAGCTACTAAGAATTTCCGAAAGACTTCTAGTCTATTTGTTATCTTTTCCGGTTCTAGGAAAGGTCAGAAGGCCTCTGCCATTTCTTTGGCATCTTGGTTGAAATCTTTAATTCATCATGCTTATGTCGAGTCGGGTAAAACTCCGCCTCAAAGGATTACAGCTCATTCTACTAGGTCAGTTTCTACTTCCTGGGCGTTTAGGAATGAAGCTTCGGTTGATCAGATTTGCAAAGCAGCAACTTGGTCTTCTTTGCATACTTTTACTAAATTCTACCATTTTGATGTGTTTTCTTCTTCTGAAGCTGTTTTTGGTAGAAAAGTACTTCAGGCAGCTGTTTCAGTTTGAATCTTCTGCTTATAATTTCAGTTTTTTTCATTATAAAATTTAAACTTTATTTTGGGTGTGGATTATTTTTCAGCGGAATTGGCTGTCTTTATTTTATCCCTCCCTCTCTAGTGACTCTTGCGTGGAAAGATCCACATCTTGGGTAGTCATTATCCCATACGTCACTAGCTCATGGACTCTTGCTAATTACATGAAAGAAAACATAATTTATGTAAGAACTTACCTGATAAATTCATTTCTTTCATATTAGCAAGAGTCCATGAGGCCCACC
This sequence comes from Bombina bombina, assembly GCF_027579735.1. Taxonomy (NCBI): domain Eukaryota; kingdom Metazoa; phylum Chordata; class Amphibia; order Anura; family Bombinatoridae; genus Bombina; species Bombina bombina. The sequence goes on from NC_069506.1 coordinate 20,892,923, forward strand.
CTTTTTGTGGTGGTTATGATTTTTTTGTATAAAGCACAATTATTCCAATTCCTTATTTTTTATGCTTTCGCACTTTTTTCTTATCACCCCACTTCTTGGCTATTCGTTAAACTGATTTGTGGGTGTGGTGAGGGGTGTATTTGTAGGCATTTTGAGGTTTGGGAAACTTTGCCCCTCCTGGTAGGAATGTATATCCCATACGTCACTAGCTCATGGACTCTTGCTAATATGAAAGAAATGAATTTATCAGGTAAGTTCTTACATAAATTATGTTTTTCCTTATTGTAAAATGAGTTTCCCTACCTCTGCTAGTGGCCTGAACAGGGGCATTCCATGGGTGTAGCTAACATTTCTCTGCTAGGTCTGTGGTTTTCTGTAAATATTTCTCCTGTTTTTTCTCACAAACGTAACCCCTTGAGTGCTAATGACGGTTCTGAGCCGTTGCAAATTATCCTAGTCAGGTGCTGACGACGGCTCAGAGCCGTCGCTAGCACTCCCCCACCTTGAGGGCAATTTGGGGGCTTCCAATGACTCCCACTCCGGCGATCTGGCCTGTATAGTGACAGACATCACCGGGGCGTCACGTTTCACATGGTGACGTCACGCGCAATGACGTGATGACGTCACCACACAACTTTATTTAAAATTTACAAAGAACAATATAGGGAAATGGGGGCATGATGGCTTAAAAGCCTGTATCTCAGGAATCTAAGCAGCTACAGACCCCCAAGTCCCACCATTGGAAATATAATCGCCTAACCTTTCCAACGTTATAAGTCTTGGGGATCTGGAAAAAAAAATAAAAACGTAAAAAATATATATATTTAAGAAAGAAAAAAAAAGCTCAAATCCAGCTTAGCACCCTGGTGGGAAATGGCTTAGCACTAAGGGTTAAAGGAGGCAAGATTGTGTCAAAATTCACAAAACACTTATTACTCTAATATAAAAATACATGTATACAAAAACAGGCGATTGTAAGGTACTGTATGCTGAAAGCAGAATAATCTGGTATCTATTGGCTTCGGGATCTAATTTTTAAAGTGTGCCCCCTGCTTCCTGCTAACTTTGCTCTGGCTGGTGAAGTTTTCCTTTCTAGCGAGCTCCATTACTTTTTATGGGAGACATCTCGCCACTTGTAGGGACAGCCTCTTTTTTTATAGAATTACATGAGGGCTGCCCCTGCGAGTGTCGGTGACAGAAAACCATGTCTAGAATGAGGCCCCATGCCAGTGAGTTTTCATCAGACCCTAAGTATTTGTCTCACTATATATACAGTGAGAAATAAGATAAGACTGTGTAATGTAAATACATAAGATAACGAGGTTTGCCCTCCTTATAGGCCTATTTGAATGGGTTGTGGTTTCAATGAGTAGAAACATGTAAAAAAAAAAATCCCATACATTTTTATAATTTGCAACTGGTATAACAAGTCACTGGAAAGGCATTAAGGTTTAAGTAATTTAACAGTATACTGTCCCTTTAACTCATAGTGGAGGAGTTTTTTCTGCATCTTTTTTACTAACATAATCTAAACGGAGACTGTATTTGGAGGTTGATGATATGAGTTAATGTTTAAAGGGACAGTTAGGCTTGTTTGTTTTTTAGATCTGAATAAAAGTCATTAAAATTCATGATTTCTAAAACGTGCCTGTGCTGAAAAATAAATTTTTTTAGTGTTAAGCTTGTTGTGTGTTACTGTTTACTAATAAAGCAACAGAAGTCTGCTTATAGGCCAGTGAGCAATCAGCTTTTAAAGGGACATTCAACACTTTGACATAAAAAATGTTTAACCGCTTAAGGGCCAGATTACAAGGGGTGCACTATTTAGTGCTCCCGTTTGAGTGTAAAATTCACTAATCTTTTTACGCGCATTGGGTTGCGCTGGCAATACAAGTTGAAAGTAAAAAGTTTGTGTGTGAGCAAAACCTGACGCATGCTAACTCCTATTGATTGTATATATATATATATATATATATATATATATATATATATATATATATATATACCGTTAAAATAAGCACTCACTGGACTTTAGCCAACTGTGACAAAAATGTTCTTTATTGTGACGTTTCGGGACACAGAAACAGTCCCTTTCTCTTCCCGAAACCTCACATTAAAGAACATTTTTGTCACGGCTGAAGTCCAGTGAGTGCTTATTTCAACGGTATATCACAAATTTTTATAGCACCCTGGTTGATGTGGATTGTTGGTCAGAGTGCACACACCTGGACTGTGTATATATATATATATATATATATATATATATATATACACATATTTAGACACGTCATATCTTTTAAGCCTTAGAACTTTAACAAAAAAAAATATTTATGTGACTTATTTTTATCAGATAGTCTTTATAAGAGTGTAACTGTAGTTTTAAATTTGTTTATATTGTGTTTAGTGCAACTACCCTCTACGCAAGGTTTTCAGTTGCGCAAACCCGACAAGCTTGTAATACGAACACTTTTTCCATTGTGCACAAAAAAAAGTTGAAAAAAAGATTATCTCTAGCGTGCAACGGTTAGCGCACCACTTGTAATCTAGCCCCAAATGTTTTAAGTGGCGATGATGACCACATATTGTCATCTGGGAGGGGGGGTGCTCTTTCTAACCTTTTGATGACCCTTACTGCACTTACAGCCACATACGAGGTGGCCTGGCAGTGCTGGAGGAATCCAGAGATGCTGGTAACATCAACAAACCCCGGAAACCCGGAAGTGCCGGGCTGCTACAGGGAGCTGGATAAGGGGTAAGTATCTAAGCCCCTCGATCTTAGCTTCTTTAAGCCCTAGAAACCTCAGCTCTTTCAAACGGTTTGTATCTTGGGGGTATAAAGTGTAAGCAAAATGTTTAAAAAATAAAAATACACAAACATTTTTAATAAGGGGGTGTCTACGCACTTATATTAGGCAGTATATAAGGCTTGACTCAAACTGTGGCAATCATCATACAGGGGACCGGCACAGGCTGTACAGGACGGGGAAGGAGGAGCGAGCATGCATATTAATTAATATGCGAATGCTCATTATGCATAGCATAGGTATTGGATAGTTCCAATCCTCTCCTGCTTTTGAGTATGTGGTATGGAGCACATGGACGTATATATACGTTGTGCGGCACTTTGCTTATCGTACCACATGAAGTATATATCCGTCTGAGCTTCAGGAAGCACCAGCCTCGGCTGTTGAGTTACAGCCGAGAGCTAGAGTTCCTGAGCTACAGGCATCCAATTGGTGCTCTGGGTTCATATGAGGGCAGATGCCAGATTGTTTCCGACAGTGACACTGTGTTTGTCATTTCTGTAACGATCATCTGCTGGTGCCAGCGTGAGCTGTGGGAGGGAATCTGGGAGGCAGGTGGCAGTCTAGCAGCAGAGGTGGAGGAAGTGAGAGGGCCCTACAATAAAAAAATAAAGCGAGGGAAGGGGTGTTATGCTACAGAAAAAATGTGGGGTGGGGATGAGGGGGGCCCATTTAATAATCACGGAGGGGGGACCACTACACTACAGAAAATAATAAAAAAAAGTTTACTGGTCCTTTAGACAGTAAATACGTAATTATAAGATTGTACTGCAGGTTTACAATACTAGGAGAGTGAAAAAAAATATGAATGCATTAACACCTTCAAAAATAAAGAGCTTTTTTCCATACCAAAATATTTTGAATATTTGTCAATAGTTATCTGTCATATGCATGATACTTTTTTTTTTACTGTCCCTTTAAATGCACATTATTATCACCCAGCATTGTGAATGCCAAAATCACTTAGGGCTTGATTCTCTAAAGCTCTATAAGATGCCTCGTCAGTATTACACACATTGCCTTAAAGGTGATTTTTTTCCTAGGGAACTAAGAATCTGATTAAAGGGACAGTACAGTCACAATTAAACTTTCATGATTCAGGTAGAGAATGTGATTTTAAACAACTTTGAAATGTACAGCTATTATCTCTTATTTACTTTGTTCTCTTGGTATCGTGTTGAAAAAATACATGGGTAGTAGCAGCAATGCATTACTAGGAGCTGATTGGTGGCTGCACATATATGCCTCCTGTCATTGGCTCACCAGATGTGCTCAGCTAGCTCTCAGTAGTGCATTGCTGCTCCTTCAACAAAGGGGTACCAAGAGAATGAAGCAAATTTGATAATAGAAGTAAATTGGAAAGTTGTTTAAAATCACATGCTCTATCTGATCATGACAGAAAAAAATATTGAATTGTATGTCCCTTTAAATGAGTTACCATAATGATAATAAAGTATTCAAAAAAGTAACAGCCTTCTTCATGTAAAGAATTGCATAAACCCTTAATGGCAAAACAATGACAATATCCTAAATGAAGGACCATACTTTCTCCCACTGTGTACACACTGTCAACATTCCTCTGTGTAATGTTGCAACAATGTGTTATTTACCTCCACTTTGCAATCTTCGTTCCGCCCTGAAGCTCTAATCATGTGATCCGGAATTCCCTCATTAGGGTATAGGAGTGTCTTATATATGCATTATAGATGCATCGTTCTAAATATTTGGAGTTTGGCTTCAAACGTATACATACACAGCTGATTCTGATACACGCTGTCCAACACACAAAGAACACTTTTTTCCTTAAATGTATTTACACGCTTACTTAGTTATTTCTTGATTTTAAAACCAGTATTGACTCTTTACAAATCTTAAACAAACCAGTCAAGCAACGTTTGATAAAGATCTTCACACGATCTCTCTAACAAACCGCACATGAATACTGGGTTCTCAGAGGATATCTGACTGTCTCTGCGCCAAGGATACAGTGTGCTGGACCACTGTGAAGTTTCAGCCCGCTCCACTAGCACCAGTTGGGTGCTTTATGTTTGTGAGTATTCACATTCTCCTGTGCTGCTGTTTTTATCTGTATTGGCGATATTAGGCCATGGTGGCGCCTCTTTTTTTTACTCTCTTTTACATTCACAGTGGTTACCTTATAAGGAAAGTAACAATCCGCATAAACCACCGCAAGTGAACATTAAAGGGACAGTCTGCACCAGAATTGTTATTGTTTAAAAGATAGATAATCCCTTTATTACCCATTCCCTAGTTTTGCATAACCAACAGTTATATTAATACACTTTTTATCTCTGTGATTAACTTGTATCTAAGCCTCTGCAAACTGCCCCCTTATTTCAGTTCTTTTAACAGACTTGTATGTTAGCCAATCAGTGCTGACTCCTAGGTAACTCCACGTGCATGAGCACAGTGTTATCTATATGGCACACATGAACTAACACGCTCTAGTGGTAAAAAACTGTCAAAATGCCCTGAGAGAAGAGGCGGCCTTCAAGGGCTTAGAAATTAGCATATGAACCTTCTAGGTTTAGCTTTCAACTAAGAATAGCAAGAGATCAAAGCAAAATTGGTGATAAAAGTAAATTGGAAAATTGTTTAAAATTACATGCCCTATTTGAATCATGAAAGTTTATTTTGGACTAGACTGTCCCTTTAAGAACAAAAAAAAGCTGCAAAATGTTTAGTTTTCAGAATGATTGTCTATTGTTTGTTACATTAAAGTTGATTATAAAAAAAACTTTGAGTGGAGGTCACATTTCCAGTCTAGAGTGGAGCTCCGGTCTGCAGCTAGACTCCTTTGTAAGCACTGGAGCAGTCCCTGTTTTGTTGCATGTTATGACGCAATATATTAATCATCTGCAGTGGAACGGGTCCGCCATCTTGGATACTGGCAAGAACGTTGTGTGAGGTTGTTTTCGGTTAGCTACACTTTACCTGAGCTTATACCCTTATTTGACATCTGTATACTAAACACCCTGTCAGCAACAGAAACAAGACACAAACAGCTAAACCCAAATATAAGTAGGAAAGCAAGTGTTATTATTCCCTTTCCTCATTGGAAGGGGCATGTCACGTGATACCAAGTAGGCGATGCTGGGTATTGTAGTCTTATTAACACACTGCAGTAGTTTCCCAGTACTACTTTGCAAACCCACGTGAGTCGGACAGATGTGATTAATTATAAATTGTACCGACCTCTCACGTATGGAATAAACCACGTGTCCTCTCCTTCCAGCAGTTTATTTATTTCCTAGCAATTATTAATCCGATTACGTAAAGTATTTGCTATACACTTTGCTGCTGATTTTTTTTTTTTTTTTAAAGTTTCTTTAACAATCGTAGCTATAAAATCTACATAAAATGCCTCAAATGTTTTGGCACGTGGCACCCATACAAAAAAATGCCTAAAATCTTATTTCCTATTGACACCTGTTTCCTTTCATCATCTTATTAAATGAGTAATAAACAGATGCAAGTGGGTAAAATATGCAGGTTTTATTTATACAAATTTTAAGTTAAAACGTACCTTGTACTTGCAACCTCCTGGTAGTCCTACAGAAAACAAAAGTCACATTGTCCACGCAATTGCCAAAGCTGACACGTTACTTACTGCTTCACTTAAAGGGACATTGTACTCTAACATTTTCTCTCCTTTTAAAGGAATACTAAACCCATTTTTTTTCTTTAAATGGACATAATACTCATAGGCTAAATCACTTGAAACTGATGCAGTATAACTGTAAAAAGCTGACAGGAAAATATCACCTGAGCATCTCTATGTAAAAAAGGAAGATATTTTACCTCACAATCTCCTCAGCTCAGCAGAGTAAGTTCTGTGTAAAAAGTTGTACTCAGTTACTGCTCAGCTGCAGGTAAAAAAAAATGAAGAAATGAACAGCAGCCAATCAGCATCAGCAGTGCTGAGGTCATGAACTCTTACTGTGATCTCATGAGATTTGACTTAACTCTCATGAGATTTCATAGTAAGCTTCCTTTACCTGATTGGTGAAATAATATGAGAGTGCACGATGCTAGTCCCTTCAGATGTCCCAGGACAAACACACTAAAATGCTGCTTAGAAATCCTTTACAAAGGGAGGTGGCTACTGAGGAACTTTTGAGGTAAAATATATTTCTTTTTTACATAGAGATGTTCAGGTGATATTTTCTAATCAGCTTTTTACAGCTATGCTGCATCACTTTCAAGTGTTTAAACATTTGGGTATTATGGCCCTTTAATGAATCAGAGCAGCAATTTTAAGCAACTTTCTAATTTAGTCCTATTCTCAAATTTTCTTCATTCTCTTACTATCATTATTGAAAAAGCAGTAATGTAAAGATTAGGATCTGACCTATTTTAGGTTCAGCAACTTGGATAGCGCTTGCTTATTGGTGACTACATTCAGCCAAACAATAAGCAAGCATAAACCAGGTTCTGAACCAAAAATGGGCCAGCTCCTAAACTTTACATTCCTGCTTTTTAAATAATGATAGCAAGAGAACAAAGAAAAAATTATAATAGGAGTAAATTAGAAAGTTGCTTGAAATTGCTGCTCTGTCTGAATCATGAAAGAAAACAATTGACTAAATCTATGCTTACCTGATAAATTCTTCTCTTTCCTGGCATGGAGAGTCCACAAATCCATTCTAATTACTAGTGGGAATTCAACTCCTGGCCACCGGGAGGAGGCAAAGAACACCCAGCAGAGCTGTTAAGTATCACTCTCACTTTCCATAAACCCATAGTCATTCAGCCGAAGGAATATGGAAAGAGAAGATGACACAAAAGGTATAGAGGTGCCTGAGGTTTATACAAAAAAGCCGTCTTAAATCAAATTAAGGACAGGTCGTGGGCTCTCCATGCCAGGAAAGAAAATAATTTATCAGGAAAGCATAAATTTTGTTTTCTTTCCAATGGCATGGAGAGTCAATGAATCCATTCCAATTACTAGTGGGAACCAATTGCTAAGCTATAGGACACATAATGGAAGAGAGGGAGAACAAGACAGGCGGACCTAAACAGAAGACACCACCTCTTGAAGAACTTTCCTCCCAAAAGAAGCCTCAGCTGAGGCAAAAGTATAGAATTTGTAGAATTTAGGAAAACTATGCAACAAGGACCAAGTGGCTGCCTTGCAGATTTATTCTACAAAATCTTAATTTTTGAAGGCCCAGGAAGAAGATACAGCCCTAGTGGAATGAGCGGTAATTCTCTCAGGAGGCTGTTGTCTAGCTGTCTCATTAGTTAACCGAATAACACTTCTCAACCCGAAAGAAAGAGTAGAAGTGGTCTTCTGGCCTTACGCTTACCAGAGAAAACAACGAACAGGGCAGTAGATTGCCGAAAATCTTTAGTTGCCTGTAGATAGAATTTCAGAGCATGCACAACATCCAGGTTATGCAACAGACGTTCCTTCTGAGAAGGAGGATTAGGACAAAATGAAGGAACAACAATTTCCTGATTGATGTTGCGATCCGACACTACCTTAGGAAGAAATCCCAACTTAGTACGAAGGACCACCTTATCCACATGAAAAATAAGGTAAGGGGGATCACACTGCAGAGCCAAAAGCTTGGAAACTCTGCGAGCAGAAGAAATAGCAAGGAGAAACAAAACTTTCCAAGATAACAACTTAATATCAACAGAGTGCATAGGCTCAAACGGAGCCTGTGGCAGAACTTTAAGAACAAGATTAAGGCTCCATGGGAGGAGCAACAGGTTTAAACACAGGCCTGATTCTGACCAAGGCCTGAACAAAAGATTGAACATCTGGTAGGTCTGCCAGTCGTTTATGCAAAAGAAAAGACAGTACAGAGATCTGACCCTTCAGAGTACTGACTGACAAGCCTTTCTCCAGGCCCTCCTGAAGAAAAGACAAAATGCGGAGAACCCTCACCTGACTCCAAGAGAAACCCCTCGATTCACACCAATAAAGGTATTTACGCCACAACTTACGAGCCTGAAGCATGGTATCAATGACCCTCTCAGAAAAAACACCTAGACAATACTAGGCGTTCAATCTCCAAGCAGTCAGCTTCTGAGAATCTAGGTTTGGATGGAGGAAGGGACCCTGAAGTAGAAGGCAACCTCCAAGGGAGTAGAAATGACATCTTCACCATATCCGCAAACCAGATTCTGCGAGGCCAGGCTGGGGCGATTAAGATCACAGACGCCTGCTCCTGTTTCATAGGAGCTATCACTTGAGGAAGAAGGGCAAACAGAGGAAACAGGTACATGAGACCGAAGTCCCAAGGAACCGCCATAGCGTCGATCAAAGCTGCTTGCAGATCTCTTGATCTTGACCCGTACTTTGGAAGCTTGGCATTTAGATGAGATGCCATCAGATCCAACTCCGGAACTCCCCACCTAAAAGTTTTCATTGAGAATACATTCGGATGAAGGGCCCACTCCTCTGGATGAAAAGTCTGCCTGCTCAGATAATCTGCTTCCCAGTTGTCCACCCGTGGGATGTGGATGGCAGAAAGGAGACAACTTTGAGACTCTGCCCACTGAAGAACGTGAGCCACTTCATAGCTCAGGAGCTCCGAGTTCCTCACTGGTGGTTGATATACGCCACCGAAATGATGTTGTCTGATTGGAATCTGATAAACCGGACCAAACTCAGTTGAGGCCAAGCTGTTAGAGCATTGAAGATTGCTCTCAAGTCTAGGATATTTATTGGGAAAGAAGATCTCGAGTCCAAAGACCCTGAGCTTTTAAAGAACCCCAAACTGCTCCCCAGCCCAACAGGCTGGCATCCGTGGTCACAAACTCCCAAGATGTCTCAGGAAGCATGTGCCCTGGGACAGATGGTCCTGGGAGATCCACCAGGACAGAGAGTCTCTCGTCTGGGTGTATAGCACTATCCTCAGAGAGGTCTGAGTGGTCTCTGTTCCATTGTCTGAGCATGCATAACTGTAGAGGTCTCAGATGGAAACGAGCAAACGGAATAATGTCCATGGAAGCAACCATCAGACCAATTACTACCATACACAGAGGCACTGATGGACAGATAGAGGACTGAAGAGAAAGACAAGAAGCAAGAAGTTTAAAATTTCTGACCTCTGTCCGCAAAATCTTCATGGACATCGAGTCTATGACCGTCCCCAAAAAACATACCCTGGTGTTTGATACCAGGAACTCTTTACCAGATTTACCTTCCACCCATGGGAACGTAGAGTTGACAACAGAAAGTCCGTATGGGATCTTGCTAAATGAAAAGATGGCGCCTGAACCAAGATATCTGACCACCGCCAAAAGAGCCCCTAGAAACTTTGTAGAGATTTGAGGAGCAGTGGCAAGGCCAAAGGGAAGGGCAACAAACTGAAAATGTTTGTCTAGAAAGGCAAACCACAGGAATTGATAATGTACCCTGTGAATAGGAACATGAAGGTACACGTCCTTCAGGTCTATGGTAGTCATAAATTGACACTCCTGAACCAAAGGGAGAATAGAACGTATAGTCTTCAAGAAATTTGAACCTTGAGAAATTTGTTGAGACACTTGAGGTCCAAAATGGGTCGAAAAGTTCCCTCTTTCTTGGGAACCACAAATAGGTTGGAATAGAATCATTGACCCTGTTCCGCCAGAGGAACTGGGACAATCACTCACAGAGAAGCTAGATCCTTTACGCAGCTTAAGAAAGCCGCTCTCGTTTACAGATAACCTTGACAGGAGAAATCTGACCCTGGGAGACTACTTCCACTGCCCAATGATCTGGGACATTGTGGATCCAAGCCTGCTGAAAGAAGGAAAGCCTGCCCCCTACTTGATCCAAAACAGGATCGGGGGCAGCCCCTTCATGCTGACTTAGACTCAGAGGACGGTTTCTTGGATTATTTCCACTTATTCCATGGTTGACTAGACCTCCATGAGGTCTTAGATTGCTCTGTCTTGGAAGAAAAGGAGGACGACTTTTCAGGACTATGGTAGTCATAAATTGACACTCCTGAACCAAAGGGATAGAAATAAAACTGCTGATCACATACAAAATATGCATAGCGTATAACCATATTTAAGTGCACAAAACATACCCCACATAAGTTTAAGAGGGCAAATAACAAATAGCCCTAGGGAAATACCACTCCGAGTGCCAGCCTCATAATATTCAGTAACCCGTAACTACCAGTTACTTTTAACCCCTTGCCCTGACAGAGCTGCCCTTAAAGGGACATAATACTCATATGCTAAACCACTTGAAACTGATGCAGTATAATTGTAAAAGCTGACAGGAAAATATCACCTGAGCATCTCTATGTAACAAAGGAAGATATTGTACCTCACAATTTCCTCAGCTCACCAGAGTAAGTTCTGTGTAAAAAGTTATACTCGGCTGCTGTCCAGCTGCAGGTAAAAAAAAAAATGAAGAAATGAACTGCAGTCAATCAGCATCAACAGTGCTGAGGTCATGAACTCTTTTACTGTGACCTCATGAGATTTCACTTAACTCTCATGAGATTTTATGGTGAACTTCCTTAAACTGAATGGGGAACTAACATGAGTGTGCATGAGGCTCACTCCCTTGCCTGTCCTGGGACAGACATACTGATTTGCTAATTAAAGTCCTTTGCAATGGGGTTTGATTACTTAGGACATTTTGATGTAAAATATATTTCTTTTTTACATAGAGATGTTCAGGTGATATTTTCTAGTCTAGTGAGTCCACTGAGGATTAACCCCTATAGTGCTGAAACCTTCTCATCTAGAAGGGGAAGCACTTACCTGTGGATCCAGCTGCAGGGCAGGAAACAGCGTCTTAGGTATGACAGATTTAACCGACCTCTGACAGGGACCTGTAGAAAAACAGAGTAACCAACCCTGGTTTTCTATAGAGGGGTAGCATAAATGTTAGAAGGTAAGCAAGGACTACCTCGCCGTCTTCTAACTGCTAAAAGCCACCATTGCTCTTACTAAAGAGGATTACTTGGACACAGCATAGCCCCAATCCTTGCTTGCATGGAAAAATACCCATTAAAGGATTAAATATCTTCAAACACCATCTTCGCACATCCTCCTGATGTACAAGGCAAAGAATGACTGGGGGTTTATGGGAAGTGGGAGTGATACTTAACGGCTCTGTTGGGGTGTTCTTTGCCTCCTCCTGGTTGCAAGGAGTTGATTTTCCACAAGTAATTAGAATGGATTTGTGGACTCTCTATGCCTTTGGAAAGAAATTGAGTTTAGTTTCCTTTTAAGTGAAAGTGTACTGTAAAATTGTTATTGTTTAAAAAGATAGATAACGCCTTTACTACCCATTCCCCAGCTTTGCACAACCAACATTTTTATATTAATATACTTTATAACATTTAAATCTCTAAATTTCTGCCTGTTTCTAAGCCACTACAGACAGGATCTGATCACATGGTTTTTAATTTGCTTTTCACAACAGGAGACTACTAGTTCATGTGGGCAATATAGATAACATTGTGCTCACGCCCGTGGGTTGTGAACAACACAGCACTAATTGGATAAACTAAGTCAATAGATAATAAATAGCCATGTGATCACAGGGCTGTCAAAAGAGGCTTAGATACAAGGTAATCACAGAGGTAAAAAGTATATTTATATAACTGTGTTGGTTATGTAAAACTGGGGAATGGGTAATAAAGGGATTATCCATCTTTTTAAACAATACAAATGTTGGAGAAGACTGTCCCTTTAATGTGTTCTAATTACTTGATATACCAGCTGCAGAGTATGAACTGTATGAGAAATTGCTTGTATGTCAAAGCCAAATAAATTAGAACAATTGAAAATGATTCATGGAGAATAAATTTAAGCTCTGCCTGAATTGTGAAAGTTTAATTTTGATTTACATATCCCTTTAGTAAAATTAACAAGATGAATTGTGTATGAAATGTCAGATACAAACAGGTGGTATTATCAAGTATTTCCCCTGCTGTTTACTGAAATATATTTTATTTCCCATTAAAGCCACATAAGAAAATGTTGTGTGTTGTTACATTTCTAAACTTTTACTGTATCTGAAGTAAGGAATAGATGTTAAAGGGACAGTCTACGCTAGAATTTTTATTGTTTAAATAGATAATCCCTATATTACCCATTCCCCAGTTTTGCACAACCAACACTGTTATATTAATACACTTTTTACCTCTGTGATTACCTTGTATCTCTGCAGACTGCCCCCTAATTTCAGTTATTTTGACAGACTTTCATTTTAGCCAATTTCTGCCCTCTCATAAGTAAATCCATGGGCATAAGAACAAGGTCATCTATATGGCACACATGAACTAGGGCTGTCTAGCTGTGAAAAACTGACAAATGCATTGAGATAAGAAGCGGACTTTAAGGGTTTAGAGATTAGCATATGAGCCTACCTAGGTTTAGCTTTCAACTAAGAATACCAAGAGAACAAAACAAAATTTGATGATAAAAGTAAATTAGAAAGTTGTTTAAAATTGCATGCCCTATTTAAATCATGAAAGATTAATTTTGACTAGACTGTCCCTTAAAATTAAATTACTGAATGTAGAAAATATATCTAATTTTAATATTTTTGTCCTGGTTAATAGACAAAGCAAATTTGTCAAGATGTAATATATGATAAAACATACACACATTATATATATCTCACGTAACTTATGTCATAGTTTCTCAGGTTTTTTTTATTCTTGCGTTATGCTTAGAAGGCACACCTGTAAAGGTACGTCCTACTGAAAAGACAGAATTATTTGGAGCTTGTTTACCCCATACTGTAAAGTCAATAAGCAAATGACTATCATTTGTATTTCAATCACTATCATCAAGCATAAGATATCTCACTGCATAAAGAGAAAAAAAAGAAAATGACCATATTACTGTGATCAATGCATCTCTCATGTATATGGGACCCTACAATGGAATGAAAAGACATTTTATGGAAACATTTTATGTCTATCTTCATTGCCAAGGAGACAAGAGTGCCACCCACCTCTTGTGTATAGTAGTGCAGGCGATTACCTACATCCCAATGGGGAATGTGATAACTCCTCTTTCAAACTAGACATCTACTATTCATATTACTCTGCTTGGTGCTAGAAAGGCTCCCACTGAAGCTTTCTCCATAGCCTTCATCATTAATGTTAAAGGGAAATTTTAATCAAACATTTTCTATCAAGCATGAGAGAATAGCAATGAAAGAAGAAAATGTTTTTTTTTTTTTTAAATCTTTTAACTTGATACTGAAATGAACATGAAATGCTTGTGCACAACTGATCCCTAAAGATCCTTTTCTTACTGGCTGATAAGCATTCCTCTATTGGTGGGCAGGGACAAGCCTCCACAAGCATTACACTGCAGCAGTGACTGCAACAATATCTGTAACAATGTTATACATTCTTGGAGACACTGCTGCTCTCCAGTGCTGTCAATGTTTAAAGGGACAGTCTAGTCAAAATTAAACTTTCATGATTCTGTGAGGGCATGCAATTTTAAACATCTTTCCATTTCACTTTTATCATCTAATTTGTTTTGTTCTCTTTGTATTCTTTATGGAAAGCTGAACCTAGGTAGTCTCATATTCTAATTTCTAAGCCCAGGCTGCCTCTTATCTGAATGCATTTGACAGTTTTCACTGCTAGAGGACGTTAGTTCATATGTGCCATATAGATACCATTGTGCTCACTCGTGTGGAGCTATTTATGAGTCAGCACTGATTGGCTAGAATGCAAGTCTGCCAAAAGAACTGAAATAAGGGGACAATCTGCAGAGGCTTAGGTACAAGGTAATCACAGAGGTAAAATATATATATATTAAAAAAAAACGTCTTGGTTATGCAAAACTGGGGAATGAAGGAATTATCTATCCTTTTAAACAATACAAATTCTGGAGTAAACTGTCCAAAGACAGCTGTAATATTGTGTTTAAAGCAGATGTATGCTCCTGCTCTTCAATAAAGGAAACAAAGAGTACAAAGTAAATGGTTGTTTAAAACTGCATGCTCTGTTTGAATCACAATTTCACTTTTATGTCCTTTTATGCGGTTTAACATAACTTTTTAAATACAAACCCTGCATCTGGGAAGGATATGTAACTAACATAAAAAATCTATTTCAGATGGGGGGTTACATTCCCCTGTTACAGAAGCGGAGACCATGGAAAGCTAGAAAGGAAAAGCCTCTACGTTTGAGCACTTATTGCCCATAATCTCACATGTATCACCGAGTCAGGTAGAATGAACAATTAGTATAGAGATGCAAATATTCATTGTTATTTGTTGTACAATCAAATCAGTTATCTTGTGAATATCTGCACACGTCTAGATATAACGAACATGTGACAGGAGCTCCCAGATAAAGCACAGGCAGTGCCCCGCAGCACTGACAAATTGTGTTCTGCACCCAGCAAATACGCAGCGGACAACTCTCTGCTTTAAACTGCCCAGATGATTATGACAACTCTGTGTTACCTGCTCTATTGGAAAAAATACATTTGATATAAAACAATGAAGTGAATTGCAATCCATTAGAAAATACGTTTCTTGTAGTGTTCCATATTTTATTTATTTTTACAACACACCACAAAACACTCCAGATACACAGGAAAAAGGATGGCCCTCCACACCGGTATTTTAGGTTTTGTTTTGTTCATATGATGTGTTTATTGTATAAATATATATTTGCTTTAAGTACATTGGTGCCTTATAAAGAAAAGGGACTTTCTTTTCTTAAAATGCTTTATATCCCATTGCCCTGTCTAAATCTCCTAAACAGATTGAGAAAGATGTGTCAGGGGTGGAGGATCAGCCATGGTTACATTATTTCTTTCTTAAAGGGACAGTACACTAAAAACTGTTATTGTTTAAAAAGATAGATAACGCCTTTACTACCCATTCCCCAGCTTTGCACAACTAACACGGTTATATTAATATAATTTATAACATTCAAACCTCTACATTTCTGCCTGTTTCTAAGTCACTATAGACAGCCCCTTATCACATGCTTTTCACAACAGGAGACACCCGAGGAGTTAAGATTTAGCACAACACAGTACTAAATGCAAGTCAATAGATAATAAATAAAAAGTCATGTGATTAGGGGCGGTCATAAGAGGCTTAGATACAAGGTAATCACAGAGGTAAAATATATATTAATATAACCGTGTTGGTTATGCAAAACTGGGGAATGGGTAATAAAGGGATTATCTATCTTTTATACAATACAAATTCTTATGTAGACTGTCCCTTTAATATGGTGAGAGCCCAGGATTAAAGTCCAGTCCTACAGGAGAAGGCAAAAAAAAACCCCACACAACAGAGCCTTAATCCTCCCTTCCAGTTTGATTCCTTAGACCGTTTTCTTGTCTCCAGCAAGTAGTGATGGTGAAATGAGAAGTGCCCTAGCAATGGAAGAGGCGCAGATCGCCATCATTGCAGCAACTCACATTCTGGGTGTGTATAGTTCTGAAGTGAACTCCGCCAGTTGTTAGCACCCGGAGGCCAAACTTTTTTTCACTTTCTGCGATGAGTTTTTTTTTTTGTGAAAAATTTTCTGCATGTTTTTTTTAAATGAAATTCATTTTCTATTAGGCAGTTACACTAAATCGCCATTTCAATGTGTTGATTAACTGGAGAATAAACTATTTTTAAAGTTGTATAATATATTACAGCACCTGAAAATCTGAGATTTTAAAATGTCTCTTGAATAAGTTTGTTTCCTTTGCTCGTGGTCTAATATATATTTATAAGGTAAACATGTAGTAACAAAAGTGTCTTATATTCAGGAGTCACAGATTTTCAGACCAGAAAGAGGCTAGGGGTGTGGTTTAAAAATTCCATGAGAACCAGTGCTGCTCCATATTTGACTGTTCTCCTCAAACAGTGCTTCACTCTGTTTGCTCTTTGTTAGGAAAACTTACACAGTGCAGCCAGAACACAGCACTGTTTGAAGAGACCAGCCTGATGCGGAACAGCTCTGCAAAGCGAAAGAGCTAACAGTTCCTGCACATGTTCCATTCTTTCTGCTGACATGCTGCAATAACATCTCAGATCACAGCATGTTCTGCCTTGGGGGTTAGTACCATCACCCCAGAGAATGGTCCTTGAATTAGGCGGAATTCAAACAAATTGTGAATCTTTGGGAAAGGCCAGACAAAGGCCTCATAGCCTCTAGATATAATTACAAGCTACCCCAGTATTGTGCAAGACCATGAAATCCAAAGGCAACTCTAATAAGGGCACTAGCGGTTCACTGGGCATTCAATATGATTTAAGGGTTTCCTCTTTTTAATATTGAATAGCCAAGATAAAACAGGAAATGGCTTCAGTCATTCTAATTGCTATGGCATGGCCTCACAGATCTGGTACCTTCTCCCTCAAGGTCCCTTCTTCCATTAAAACCTACAATCTCTCAATTTGACAGCATGATGATTGTACGCCTGACTTTGTTTTAGAGAGGTTTTTAGATCCAGTGTTAGACAATTTGATTAAGGCCAGAAAACCTGTTTCAAGACATATTTATCACGAAATCTGGAAAGTTTTCCTTTCCTGATTCAAGTCTAAAAATTAATGTTGGAACCCTTTTAGAATACCTGACATTCAAGCCTTGTTCAAGCTTTGGCCAGGACAAGGGACATAAAACCCCCATTTTTTTTTCACTATTCAGATAGAGAATACAATTTTAAAAAACTTTCCAATTTACTTTGATTATCAAATTGGCTTCATTCTCATGTTATTCTTTGCTGAAGAGATATCTAGATAGGTTTCTTCTGAAAACATCAATCAGGATATTGTAGTCCCATCTCTCTGCCCAGAGCCAAAAAAAAACACTAAAGAGAGATTACTTGGCTGTAGTAAGGGCCTTGAAACGTTTTCTTCAAGCTACCAAATAATTTAGAAATTCTTCTTCTTTGTGAGAACCTTTTGCAGGTCCCGCAAGGCACAGAAATTTACTGCAATCATTCTACCAGAGCAGTCGCCACCTCATGGGCCTTTAGAAATGAAGCTTCCTTTGAAGGCAGCTACCACTTGGTCATCTTTACCAAATTCCACCATTTTGACACGTTTGCCTCTTGTGAGGCTCCTTTTGGTAGGCAATTCCTGCAGGCCGCAGTGTCTGTTTAGTAGCTCTATCTTCCATAAAGGGACAGGGTACTATATTTTCTCCCATTTAAAGAGTTTCTAATCAACCATTCTACCTTCTGGAGCTTATTACATTGTTTACAAATAGCTCCTTTAACTTAGTTTTCTCATTTTAAATAGAAGATTTTGCATACTGTATCCCCACCTATATTGAACATATCTGAACTTAAGTTCTAATTATAAAAACAAAACAAAAACATGTAAACAAGAAGGTTAAAATAAAATAATCCTCAAAGTGGAGGTGTGTGGCAAAGAGGTACTAATATGTTCATTTCCCATTGTTCTCTAAGTATTGGCCTTTGAATAAACAGTAATGCAGACGATAAGGAGGACAAAGTAAATATTTACACAGATAAGATGAGGTATTCTCTTCCTGCAAGATCAGCCCATTGGGTTGTGGTTTCAATTTGCAACCCCCACAGATATTTCATATACAAAAACATACCTAAAGGAACATGTATATAACAAGTCATTGGAAACATATTAAGGAGAACCCAATTTTATTACAAGGACAGAGACTCATATTTTGCATCACTTTTCCTTTCACTGCTCAAATAGCATTTTTAAAGTTAAAACAGTTAAACAGAAAAAACTAACATAACCAATAACATGTAAATAACATATAGGCAGTTAGTACATATCCAATCAGATCATGTCCATAAAGTACACCGAAAACCGTTATTAGTCCTTTTTTCTTTTTGCTGCTCTGAGATAAGTATATTCATGTTTTAATAAAATTAATATTATTTGTTTTATTATTTATATTAGTTTTTCATCAATGAGGTTTGTTTATTTTGTTTTCTAACATCACTTTGTGATTTGTTTTTCTTTTTAAATTGTTTTGTCTATTTTATTCCAGTTTGGTTCCGTTTTTTTCTCTCTATTTTTATTTATCTCTTTTATTTAATTTATTTTGTTTAGTTTTTTTCTCCTAATCTCGGTGTTGTTTCCTGCCTTAAAATATATGAATCTAAAACTCTTCTTTTGAGATCCTCTGAGTCTAAATAACTTAATTTATTTTTCTCCTCCTCATTTACCTGTTACTTCCTCTACTATTAGTAGGTGGGTTTAGTGGATCATGTTGCAAGGTGGTGTGGATCCTGTTTTTTCCTCTCATTCCCTTAGAGCAGTGCTTTCCAAACTGTGTGTCGGGACACACTAGTGTGTCGGCAGCAGTGTGTAGGTGTGTCCCTGCTTCAGCACACATTTTTAAAAAAAAATTTTTTTTTTGGGTCTCTGACTTTCCGCCTACCTGCTACGCATATCACATGGTTGACACGTGATTGATACCTAGTGGGTCACAGATCATCTTAACCTATTGGCGCAGCTCAGTGGGGACTGAAACTATTCCCATTGGCTCCTGACTGCACGTGTAGTCTCCTTAATTGGCTCGTGACTGCATGTATAGTCAGTGAGTGGGACAGCAGTGTGTATGCATCACGGGCAGTAGTCAATTGGACTCACCGAGCTCTGAGGGCGGCAGCTTAAATGATGAGCTGAAGTCATTGGGGTTTTTTTTTGCAACTAACTCCCAGTAGTGCATTGCTGCTCCTGCTCTTGATATATGGATAAGAAGTGGAAGCTTAACAATGCTTGATGATGAAATGCAAGTGTCTTTATCTAATATTCCACCAAATATTCAGAAACTGTGTTCATCTGATCAACCTCATACATCCCATTAAAATAGTAAGTAGCTATTGGTGTTATTAAACTTTTTGTTTAATTCTTGCACATACATACTGTTACTTGTAAATACATTTTGTTATTATATAATTTATGTATGTGTCCGTATCTCTTAAAACAAGTTAGTTTAACGTCCTGTTTGCTACTCCAACTGAATTACTGTGTCGCAAAATGATGTAGGTCTAAAAAGTGCGTCACCAACATGAAAAGTTTGGAATGCTCTGCCTTAGAGGAGCGTCAGCTTCTAAAGCTTTTTCCAAGTCTGCTTCATTACAAGATATTTTAAAAGCTGCAGATTGGTCTTCTGATTCCATTTTTCATCAGTTTTATTTTAAACCTATTTCTTCCATTCTACACCATATAGCAAAATATGAGTCTCTGTCCTTGTAAAAAAATTCCGATTTTCCTAATAAAATGTCGGAATAATCTAGATTTTATTAAAGAGACAGAGACAAGTGTTTTCCCTCCTCTTATATCAATATCCCTCCCTTATTTAAGGTTCTTGTTTAGACAACGTTTAATTGTCTATTATATTAACTTATTTAATATATTTTATATATATTTCAGCTCAACCTCCTTCCAATCCAGGGATGTAAGGAAGATTTTGGATCTCAAGCTTTCTATGAATTTCCACGACAAAGACCCTCTTCTTCAGCTCCAGATTCTTTCATCAGCTTCAAGAGTTTCAGCTTTTTCAAGTTTCCAGGATTTTCTACAGTTTACCTTTCTTATGTGGTTCTCCTGCTTTTCAGTATTTTTTGCCTCCTTTCGGAGTTTTGTTTTTTCTTATTTCCTATGCTGATTTTTCTTCTTTCAGCAAATAGAAAAGAGCACTAATCACGGTTTTCGGTGTACTTTATGGACTCTGTCATGATCTTAATGGATATGTACTAACTGACTATATGTTATTTACATGTTATTGGTTATGTTAAAGGGACACGAAAGCCATTTTTTTTCTTTCGTGATTTAAAAAGAGTATGTCATTTTAAACAACTTTCTAATTTACTTCTATTATCTAATTTGATTAATTCTCTTGATATTACTTGCTGAAAAGCTGCTGATTGGTTGCTGCACCTAGAGGCCTTGTGTGATTGGCTCACACATGTGCATTGCTATTTCTTCAACAAAGGATATCTAAAGAATTGAGCAAATTAGATAATAGAAGTAAATTGGAAAGTTGTTTAAAATTTCATGCCCTATCTGAATCATGAAAGTTTAATTTTGACTAGACTGTCCCTTTAAAGTTTTTTTCTGTTTAACTGTTTTAACTTTAAAAATGCTATTTAAGCAGCAAAAGGAAAAGTAATGCAAAATACTCGTCTCTGCCTCTAATAAAATCTAGATTATTCCGACATTTTATTAGGATAATCGGAATTTTACAGTACATGGCCCTTTTAACTGTTTTTCCCGCCCTATTTCATGGTGGTCACATGGACTTCACAGCTTGGGTATAGGATTCCACATGTGATAGCTTGTGGACTCTCACCATCTTGTAAAAGAAAACAAGATTTATGCTTATCTGATAAATTCATTTCTTCCATGATGGTAAGAGTCCACAAAACACAACCTTGTTTTTCAACAAATGGTGGCAGTACCAGTTTGCACTTTTTTACCTTTCTTTTACTTTCCTGCTTTTTCTTATTTTTTCC
Source organism: Bombina bombina (assembly GCF_027579735.1). Classification (NCBI taxonomy): domain Eukaryota; kingdom Metazoa; phylum Chordata; class Amphibia; order Anura; family Bombinatoridae; genus Bombina; species Bombina bombina. The sequence goes on from NC_069506.1 coordinate 20,914,156, forward strand.
TTTCTCTTGGCCATAGGTATAACTAAGGAATCTAGGAAAGTGGGAGGTAGGGATTACAGTTCTGTTGTATGGGGTGTTTTGCCTCCTCCGGTAGAACTGTACTTTAATCCCACTTGATGGCTCATAGACTCTCACTATTATGAAAAAAAAAATTTTTATCAGGTAACCCATACATTTTGTTTTTCATAAACAAAACAGGTCTAAACTGGCCCTGACTAAGAGGAAAGCAGATCTCCTGAATGGCTCTTTTGGTGTTTAACCAGATGGGACCGGTCATAAAAATCTTTTCCACATTTAAAGCAGACATACGGCCTCTCCCCTGTATGTAATCGGTGGTGAATAACTAGATGTGATTTCTGAGAGAAGCCTTTGCCACAGTCAGGGCAAACATACGGTTTGTCCCCTGTATGAGTTCGCTGATGATGCCGTAAACTTGACATCTGAGAGAAGCTTTTTCCACATTCTGTACAGGCATATGGCTTCTCTCCAGTGTGTGTTCTAAGATGTACAGCCAGGGCTGATCTTTCACAGAATCCTTTACCGCATTGCTGGCAAACATATGGTTTCTCCCCTGTATGGATTCTATGGTGGGTAATCAGACTGGATCTTTGTGTGAAGCCTTTCCCACATTCTGGACAAACATACGGCTTTTCTCCTGTATGCGTCCTGTGGTGTGAAACTAGAGTAGAACTTTCATTAAAGCCTTTCCCGCATATATGGCAAACATATGGCTTATTGCCAGTGTGTGTTCTAAGGTGGTAGATCAGACCAGACCTATAAGAGAAACATTTCCCACATTCAGAGCAAACATGTTGCTTTTGCTCGGTGTGAGTTCTCTGGTGTCTAATTAGTTGCGACTTTCCACTGCAAACCTTGTCACAAGAAGGGCAAGGGTATGACTTTTTTTCCTTGGATGTTAAATATTGTTCATCAAGGAACTCTGGATTAACAGTAGATTTTTCACTATTTTTATCAAGTATCTCACTTGTCTGTGGACTGTGGATAACTTCTGGATGTACCATTCCTTGGACCTCTTTTCCAAAGTCTGCGATCAAAATATTTTGGCTTCCCTGGTCATTGCATGTTGCATCACTACAATCGTTAACACGTTTCTCCTTTAAAACACACACATTTTGTCCATTCTGAGCCATTAAAACAAGTGGGACATTTTCTCTCTTACAAGAGGCCTCTTCTTTAACTCCCACTGTTGCACCTGATGAACAAATTGAGCATTGGGATTCCTTGATCTTACATTTGTGTATGGATCCATCTGAAAATAACAAATGCACAAAGATATATCATTTACAAAAGTTCAACCCAACCTTTTATAAAACTTGACATAACTGTCAAAAAGCACAAACATCAGGACCAAGTCAATGGATATATATTGTTACTAGGTGAGCATTTTTCATAATTTGTTATTCATTTGAAAAACAAATGAGAAATTTGAATGCATTTTCACAGTATTTGATTATTAAACATATGAACAAATCAGCTAATTGTTAATTTAATTTTCACTAAACAGAAAAAATAATTGAAAAATTCATTTAAATTTATTTCTTTTTCAAATATGCACCTGTTTACTTGCTATAACCTGCGTCGCTAAGTCACCATGCGTTTACATTTATCTGTGACTTGCATCTCTCAAATATCACATTTTACGCTTGATTACGAGTGAAGTAGCACAGGGTGTGTTATCTTTCGTGGGACCTCGTGCAAAGAATAAAGCACATTCTGTTATAATTTTAATGGATAGTGAAGGGAGCTGCATCTCACAGAGGTGTCACAAACAGATCACACACGTGCACTCACCTGTACTGATGTGATCAAACATGTCGTTTTCTGGACCCCCTAGCTCACTACTCGAGCACAACTCGTCCGTTATTTCAACTTTTATGTCAGCATTAACTCTATCTGTGGAAATTCAAATAAACAATCATTACACTTTCTGTTTTATATTTTCATAAATTTCACACAAATCTGCTTGACATCTTCCAGACAGATATTATTAAAGCATTTCATCTTTTCACCCATTAATCTTCCTTCTTTAAAAGGCCATAAAGCTCAAGTATAAATGTATTATTTCTTTATTAAAAAAAGAGGGAGGTTGTGGGAGGGGCTAAAGCTCTGTGAGGGTTCTTGACCTCCTCCTGATAGGCTGGAATATGAAGCTATGGACTCTCATCAGCTAAGAAGGAAATATAATATTTATAATACCACCTTAATGTCTTTAGTAGCCGGGTGAGGGCAGTGTAATACTTTGTAATATTATAACATTTTCTGCAATACAAAACACAAATTAATAGCATCATTTAACAAATGTATTTAAGGATATTCTGTGCAATAAAATGTTATTAGCTAATTTTATCTTAAATTTTAGCCAGGTGGTCAGTAAAATTAGTCGGGTAGTGTGCCTAATAAAAAAAGTCCTGGGAAGAACACTAATTTTCTTTTAGTGCAGGCCTGGGAGGGGAGCGCTATGCTTCCTATTAGAGCAGCAAAGCTCTGTAAAGAAGAGGAGCAGGTTGTCTCCAGCGTTCTAAAGGTAAGTTTTAACCCCTTAAAGGTAATTTAAAGAAAATGAATGAATACTGACGTATTCACCAACATTTTTTCCTTTTCTTTAAATTTTGTTAGTGCATTGATTCTGATACTCTTTTCATTCTAGCTACAAAAAAATGTTTTTGTGTGAGAGCACCAACTGGAAAACAGTCAAAACAAAGTAAGTTTGGATAACAAAATGACAGTGGCTAGCCGTCTCTACGCCAACAAGCATGAATTAGTTCCAAATAAGCCAAGTAATGTGTCAAGTTTACCTTCTGAATAACAACAAATGCCACAAAATATGTTTTTTAAAGTCCCTTAAGCATAAAATGTGAGCATCATCCAGCACAATTTTCAGAGGTATGTGACAGCAAAAGCAGGCAAGACAAGATCATATTGTAATTTTGTTCTATTTACATTAAAGGGACACTGAACCCAATTTTTTTCTTTTGCGATTCAGACAGAGCAACAATTTTAAGCAACTTTCTAATTTACTCCTATTATCAATCGTTCTTCGTTCTCTTGCTATCTTTTTTTGAAAAATAACTTTGGACAGCACTTTTTTTTTTTTATTGTTGGATGAATTTATCCACCAATCAGCAAGAACAACCCAGGTTGTTCACCAAAAATGGTCCTGCATCTAAACTTACATTCTTGCATTTCAAATAAAGATACCAAGAGAATGAAGAAAATGTGATAATAGGAGAAAATTAGAAAGTTGCTTAACATGTTATGCTCTATCTGAATTATGAAAGAAAAAAATTGGGTTCAGTGTCCCTTTAAGTGACCATTTTATGGGGGATTCATAAATATTATTCATCCATGTTTGAGTCTTTCCTAACAATACAATGATGCGATGATGTTAGGCGCAGGCCCTTTGTTTCGCACGTGTTACTCGCCTTTACTGTAAACGATAGCAATTTCCTCCTCTTCAGTCTTCCATTCTTCACTCACATAGGAGTCCTCTTCTTGCTCAGTCCCTAAGACAATTTGAAACCTCACGTTAAAGGAACACGAATGTCAACATTAAACGGCATGAATCAGGCAGAGCAGCAGTTTTAAGAGACTTTTCAATTTAGGTTTATTTTTTAATACATCTAAAAAAAAATAAAAAATATGTTTAATAACCCTTTAAGATGTGTCATAGAATTAAAGGGACATAAAACCCAAACATTTTCTATGATGATTCAGATAGAATACACCATTTTAAACAACTTTCCAATTTACTTCTATTACCAAATTGTCTTTGTTTTCATGTTATCCTTTGTTGAAACGTAGGAATGTAAGCTTAGGAGTACGCACGTGTCTGCAGCACTATATGGCAGCACTATTTCCTGTCATGTAGTGCTTCAGGCATGTGCATGCTACCTATCTGGGTATCTCTTCAACAAAGAATAACATGTGAATAAAGCATTTTTTTGTTTTTTTAAATTGTATTCTCTATTTTTGGGTTGCATGTCCCTTTAAGGCCGGGAAAACAGTTTTCAGACCTGTCCCAAGGCCTCCCCTACAGCCCAGATTTTCAGGATTACCTTGGGTGAGAGCAAGTAAAGTAACCATGTTTACCAAGCAGCTGATTATTTCACCTGTGCGCCAGTTCAGATATCCTCAAAATCTGGCCTGTTAGGGAGGCCTGGGGACAGGTTTGAAAACCAATGGTATAGACCAAATACATCATTTTGATTACTTTTTGCTACATACCAGAGAAGCATCCTGCAACTGGTCCCACCACATCTATATGATTGTAAGAATTACGTGAAACATTTAAATATTGATAGTTTCTTAGGAGCCGAAAATTGCTGCCAAGCTCCACCCACCTATTGCGTGTATATTTTGGTATGTTAAGTTTCTTTAATTACGATCGACTCTTAAATAACTTTTCCTTTTCGCACTCGCTGATTTGTGCATGTGCAATTTGAAATCGCTAACTGAGCAATTAAAATTAAAGGTGCACTGCTAAACTGTCACACAAGAAAACAGCTAACTGGACAAGAAGAATGCTGTGGGCGGAGCTTGGCGGTCATTTCCAACTGCTAACAAATGATAATTATTTAAAAGTTTCATGTACTTCTTACAAGCTTATAGATGTTGTAAGATGCTTGTCTATGTAACAATAAGTAAATAAAAATAAGTATTGGGTCTATGGCAGTATGTTTATAGCCTACCTAGATTTAGCCTACAACAAAAGGATATCAAAAGAACAAAGCACACACACACCTGCCCACACTGCAACCTTTACCCAGCTAAAACTCAAACAAAGACTAGGGATTGTACAATGTGCATGAAACTTAAAGGGACACTGAACCCAAATTTTTTCTTTCATGATTCAGATAGAGCATGAAATTTTAAGCAGGAATGTAAATCTTAGCAGCCATGTTAGGTTCAGCACCATGGATAGCTCTTGCTTATTGGAGGATTACATTTACCCACCAATAAGCAAGCATAACCCAGGTTCTAAACCAAAAATGGGCCGGCTCCTATGCATCACATTCCTGCTTTTTAAATAAAGATAGCAAGAGAATGAAGAAAAATTGATAATAGGAGTAAATTAGGAGTAAATTAGAAAGTTGCTTAAAATTGCATGCTCTATCTGAATTATGAAAAGAAAATTGGGGTTTACTGTCCCTTTAAAAGGGACAGTCTACTTGAAAATGTTTATTGTTTAAAAAGATAATCTTTTTATTGCCCATTCCCCAGTTTTGCATAACCAATACTGTTATATTAATACACTTTTTACCTCTGTGATTACCTTGTATCTAAGCCTCTGCAGACTGCCCCTTATCTCAGTTCTTTTGACAGACTTGCATCTTAGCCAATTAGTGCTGACTCATAAATAACTCTACAGAAGTGAGCACAATGTTATCTATATAGCACACACAAACTAGCGCTGTATAACTGTGAAAAACTGTCAAAATCCACTGAGATAAGAGACGGTTCAACTGCTTAGAAATCAGTTTATGAGCCTACCAGGTTAAGCTTTCAACAAAGAGTACCAAGCGAACAAAGCAAATCTGATGATGAAGGTAAATTGGAAGTTGTTTAAAATTGCATGCCCTAACTGAATCCTGAAAGTTTATTTTTGAGTAGACTTTCCCTTTGAATGCCATCAAGAAACAAAGGATCTGATCATACATTTTTTTAAGTGAAAATGAAAAAAATCTATGTATGAAAGTAAGGGCTCGACAAACCCAGGAATTTTACCCTTGGCTACTAACTTTTTGGGTTATTCTTCATATATCTATATAGAAATAGCACTGACTAGCTCCTACAAGTATGTCTGGCACCTAAATTTTAACCATATTTGTTGATCCCTGATGAAAGTTCCTATCTGTAAAACACACTCCAAACTAATGTCTTTTTTTTTCTGGTTAAACAAGTCTCTTTTATGCACGCAAACTCTTTTCTTTATGAAACACCAGACTGCAGGAAAGTTTGATATTCTTCCTTACCTTCAGATTCATCATGACGTTCTGATTTCTCGTTCTCCTCAGACATTGTGTTGTTAAATCAATACTGGACTGGTCATATATTCTCAGAATTAGTTCTGTTATTTTAGTGTCACATATGAGTAGCATGGATTAAATATTCCCTTAAAAGTAAGTGAAACCTAAAAATAGAGAGTAAAATCTCAGTATCAAAATACAGTTTTAATGGGCTGATGTTAGTTCACATCCTCAAAGTGAGTATAAGGGACACCGGTCACATGTACCCGAGGACGACAGTCATGCCAGAATTTAAGAAATCTGCTTAGGTAGAAGCGACTTAAAGCAAAGACTGACAAATGTATTTCATAATTAAATAACATATTTACATGAATGTGTGTGTTTGTTTATATAATGTAGAATAATCCAAAAAGTTAGTAAGCACAAGTAATTTTAAGACCTGCAGCTCACTGGCTCATAATTTCTAGAGCCCTGGTCTAAAGGGGCACTTTAGACGAGGGTGGATAAAAATAATGATTGTTTTTAAAAAACATAAAATAAAAATGCTTTAAAAAACAAATGCTTTTCTACAGATAGTTTCTATTTAAGATACATTATTATATAAAAGGTTATTCATCCTGAAATATATTAGTTTTTAATTATATAGCAAGATGCTGTATATTAATGGCTGTAATGTTTAATCCATTCACTATGTAACGCTCTCACAGAGGTTACGGTCAGATCATTTGGGGCAATATATTATCACATATCTTCAGAGTTGAGAAATGGACCTCAAATGGACATAATTATGAAAGAAAACGTTTGGGTTTCAGATAGAGCATACAATTTTCAGATTTCCTTCAATTATCCCATTTGCTTCATTCTCTTGGTATTGTTTGTTGAAGGAGAGCAATGCTCTACTAGCTGAATTATAGTGGGTGAGACAGTGACAAGCAGCTAGCTCACAGTAGTGCACTGCTTCTGAGCCTACCTGTGTATGCTTTTAAACAATGGATACCAAGAGGACGAAGCAAATTAGATAAGAGAAGTAAAAGAAAATTTATGCTTACCTGATAAATTTGTTTCTTTTTAGACACAATGAGCCCACGGATCATCATCCTTGTGGGATATCACCTCCTGGTCAGCCGGAGGAGGCAAAGAGCACCACAGCAGAGCTGTTAAATAGCTCCTCCCTTCCCTCCAACTCCAGTCCTTCGACCGAAGTTAGGAAGAGAAAGAAAAAGCCAAGGTGCAGAGGTGTCTGAAGTTTATAATAAAAAAAAACAAAAAAACAACCTGTCTAAAAGAACAGGGCGGGCAGTGGACTCATCTTGTCTAAAAAGAAACAAATTTATCAGGTAAGCATAAATGTTCTTTTCTTTTTAAAGACACGATAAGTCCACAGATCATCATCCTTACTTGTGGGATACAATACCAAAGCTAGAGTACACTGATTATAAGGGAGGGACAAGACATGGAACCTAAACGGAAGGCACCACTGCCTGAAGAGCCTCTCTCCCAAAAGCGGCCTCAACTGAGGCAAAAGTGTCAAATTTATAGAATTTTTAAAAAGTATGAAGAGAGGACCAAGTTGCAGCCTTGCAAATCTGTTCCACGGAAGCTTCATTTTTGAATGCCCATGAGGAAGCAACAGCCCTAGTGGAATGAGCCGTAACCCTCTCAGGAGGCTGCTGTCCAGCAGTCTCATATGCAAAACGGATGATACTCTTCAGCCAAAAAGAGAGAGATAGCCGTAGCTTTCTGGCCCTTACGTTTTCCAGAGAAAATTACAAACAGAGAAGAAGACTGACAAAAGTCCTTAGTCGCTTGTAAGTAAACTTTTAAAGCAACGGACTACGTCCAAATTGTGCAGAAGACGTTCCTTCTGAGAAGAAGGATTAAGACACAAGGAAGGAACAACAATCTTCTGATTAATGTTCCTGTCTGAAACAACGTTAGGAAGAAACCCTAGTTTAGTACGTAAAACTACCTTATCTGAATGGAAAATAAGGTAAGGCGAATTGTATTGCAACGCCGATAGCTCAGACACTCTTCAAGCTGAAGAAATAGCAACAAGAAATAAAACTTTCCAAGATAACAACTTAATATCTAAGGAATGCATAGGCTCAAACGGAGCCCCTTGAAGAACTTTAAGAACTAAATTTAGACTCCATGGAGGAGTAACTGGTTTGAACACAGGCCTGATCCTAACCAAGGCCTGACAAAAAGATTGTACATCTGGGACATCTGCCAGACGTTTGTGTAACAAAATAGATAAGGCAGAGATCTGACCCTTTAGGGAACTTGTCGATAAACCCTTCTCCAAACCTTCTTGGAGAAAAGACAGAATTCTGGAAATCCTAACTCTACTCCATGAGTAGCCCTTGGATTCCCACCAATAGAGATATTTACGCTATATCTAATGATAAATCTTTCTAGTTACAGGCTTACGCACCGAATCCGAAAAACCCCGTTTGGATAGGATTAAGCGTTCAATCTCCAAGCAGTCAGCTTCAGAGAAACTAGATTTGGGTGAAGGAAAGGTCCTTGAATGAGAAGGTCCTTCCTCAATGGAAGTCTCCAAGGTGGCAGGGATGACATGTTCACCAGATCAGCATACCAAATCCTGCGAGGTCAAGCAGGAGCAATGAGGATCACAGATGCCCTCTCCTGCTTGATTCTAGCAATGACCCGAGGCAGAAGCGCAAACGGGGGAAACAGGTATGCTAGGCTGAAGGACCAAGGAACTGCCAGAACATCTATCAGTTCCGCCTGGGGATCCCTGGACCTCGACCTGTATCTCGGGAGCTTGGCATTCTGACGAGATGCCATGAGATCTAACTCCGGCCGACCCCATTTGAGAATCAGGTTGGAGAACACTTCCGGATGGAGTTCCCACTCTCCCGGATAAAAAGTCTGTCTGCTCAGAAAGTCCGCCTCCCAGTTGTCCACCCCTGGGATGTGGATCGCTGACAGATGGCAAGAATAGGCCTCCGCCACTGGATTATCTTGGCTACCTCGGTCATCGCTAAGGAACTCCTCTCGTTCCTCCCTGATGATTGAGGTAAGCCACTGACGTTATGTTGTCTGACTGGAATCTGATGAACTGTGCCAAAGCCAACTGAAGCCAGGCCAGAAGAGCATTGAAGATCGCTCTTAGTTCCAGGATGTGTATAGGAAGAACAGACTCTGTCTGAGTCCATACTCCCTGAGCCTTTAGGGAACCCCAGACAGCTCCCCACCCTAGAAGGCTGGCGTCTGTTGTCACAATCACCCAGGACGGTCTGTGAAAGCAGGTCCCCTGTTACAGATGATCCGGAGACAACCACCATTGAAGAGAGTCCCTCGTCTCCTGTTCCAGGTTTATTCGAGGAGACAAGTTTGCATAATCTCCATTCCACTGCCTGAGCATGTCTAACTGCAGAGGCCTGAGGTGGAACCGAGCAAATGGGATGATGTCTATTGCCGCCACCATCAGTCCGATTACCTCCATGCACTGAGCCACTGACGGCCGAGGAGTGGACTGAAGGGCTCGACAGGAATCCAGAATCTTTGATTTTCTGACCTCTGTCAGAAAAAGTCTCATGGATATAGAATCGATTAGAGTTCCTAAGAAGGTCACCCTTGTCTTCGGAATTAAGGAACTCTTTTCCAGATTTACCTTCCACCCGTGAGTCCTTCGGAAGGATAGCACAATGTCGGTATGAGATCTTGCTTGTTGACAAGATGGTGCCTGGATTAGAATATCATCCAGATAAGGTGCCACTGCAATGCCCCACGGTCTTAGAATCGCCAGCAGAGACCACAGAACCTTTGTGAAAATTCTGGGTGCCGTGGCCAGGCCGAAAGGAAGAGCCACAAACTGAAAGTGTTTGTCCAGAAAGGCAAACCTCAGGAACCTGTGATCTCTGTGGATAGGAACATGTAGATATGCATCCTTTAAATCCACTGTCGTCATAAATGGACCCTCCTGGATCAATGGAAGAATGGTACGAATAGTCTCCATCTTGAATGACGGAACTCTGAGAAACTTGTTTAGACTCTTGAGGTCTGAGATAGGTCTGAAGGTTCCCTCCTTTTTGGGAACCACAAACAGATTTGAATAAAAACCCTGCCCCTGTTCTTGTACTGGAACGGGAATAATTACTCCCAGGAAGGAGAGGTCTCTTACACAATGTAAGAACGCCTCTTTCTTTATCTGGTTTGCAGATAATCTTGAAAGAAGAAATCTTCCTCGGGGAGGAAAACTTTTGAACTCCAGTTTGTATTCCTGAGACACTATTTCTATTGCCCAGGGATCCTGAACGTCCTGAATCCAAGCCTGAACGAAGAAGGAAAGTCTGCCCCCTACCAGATCCGGTCCCGGATCGGGGGTGGATTCAACAGCAGGCTTCTTGGATTGTTTACCTTTGTTCCAAGACTGGTTGGGTCTCCAAGTAGGCTTAGACTGTTCTGGTTTAGTGGAGGAAGAGAAAGAATTTCCTTTGAAATTTCGAAAGGAATGAAAATTACTCTGTCATCCCTTTTGTCTATTTCTCTTATCTTGGGGGAGAAGATGACCGTTACCTCCCGTGATATCAAAAATAATCTCCTTCAACTCCGGACCAAACAAGATTTTCCCCTTGTAAGGAATAGCTAAGAGCTTAGACTTAGATGAAACATCCGCAGACCAAGGCTTTGGCCATAAGGCCCTGCAAGCTAAAATAGAGAAACTGGAAATTTTTGCTCCCAGTTTAATAACTTGAAGGGAAGCGTCCAAAATAAATGCATTAGCTAACTTAAGAGCTTTTATCCTGTCTTGGATCTCATCCAAGGAAGTTTCTCTCCTGAGGGCCTCAGATAGAGCGTCAAACCAATAAGCTGCCGCACTCGTAACGGTAGCTATGCACACAGCTGGTTGCCACTGCATACCCTGGTGTACATAAATCTTCTTGAGTAATCCCTCCAACATCTTATCCATCGGATCCATAAAGGCACAACTATCTTCTATAGGAATAGTAGTTCTCTTAGCCAAGGTTGAAACAGCTCCTTCCATCTTAGGAACAGTCTGCCAAGCCTCTCTAACGGAATCAGCTATTGGAAACATCTTCTTGAAGAGAAAGAGAGAAAGGGATACCCGATCTCTCCCATTCCTTAGCAATGATTTCAGAGGCTTTCTTGGGAACTGGAAAGACATCCGTAAAGGAAGGAACTTCAAAATATCTGTCTAGTTTACTAGACTGGGGGGGGGGGGGGGCACCACCATGGAGTCACTATCATCTAGGGTAATTAAAACCTCCCTAAGTAAGAGACAAAGGTGTTCTAATTTAAATCTAAATGATACCACCTCCAAATCTGTCAAAGATAAAATATCCTCTGAATCTGAAACTTCACCTTCAGATGCTAGAACGTTAACTTCCTCTTCCGATTGGCGAGAATAGACTTTTGAAATAGGCACGACTGCATCAGAGACTTCGCTGACTGCAGGAATGGTCTTCCTTTTGCGATTGTCCTGCAACATGGGAAAGGCAGACAAGGCATCAGAGATAGTGGAAGACATGAGAGACGCTATGTTGCGGCATAAATTGACCCTCATCAGAAGACTCTTGGACAACATCTGTCTGAAAGGAGATTGGCTCAGTAAAAATGTTATCCCTAAAACTTACAGTCCTTTCAATACATGTAGGACAGAAGGGGATTGGTGGTTCCATATTTGCATCCAGACACAAAGCACATGTAACATATTGCACACCCTCTTGGTCCATCTTTCAATACAATTTATCAAATAATCAACAGAAAAAAAAATGATAAATATTAACAAAAGAGAAGTATAAAAAAAAAAATGTTACTGTCCCTTTAAATATAAATTGTTTCGAGGCGGAGCCTGGAGCCGAGCAGAGATGGAGGTCTGATCCTTTAGCTCTGTGAGACGTCGCCATAAAAAGCTAATTAAACTGTCAATAGAACACTGCAGACTTAGCCACATGAACCCTTGGCTATAGAAGAGGCACAGGACTGCCCGGCACAAAAGTTTAAACGGCGGAGTAAAAGGAGAAACTTTCAAACAGGTGCGGCACTAATATGTAACGGCCGCCATATTAACCACGCGGCACTACTCCACACGGCTACCAGGGACCGGAATGCATCCTGAGTGCCCATTGTGAAATGTGGAACTGAAATAGGAGAAGTGGAGAGAATCGGAGAGTAACAGGCTTCAGGTACTGTGAACTGTGGTTATAAACTTTCACGAAAGTTGGCGGACATTTTTCTAAATGTACACAAAGATGCATCATGCTAAAGTAGCAGCTCAGTGAGCTGCAGGGCCGCACAGAATATCAAACAAACACAGCATTACTACTCACGCAAGTAACAACTCCTGCATATATAAGATGAACAGAGGGGAAAACTTTATTCTCTTATTCTGGGACTTCAGGTATATAACATATTAGCATAACGCCATGCTGCAGTGAAAAGCAACACACGATACACAATGATGCTGCATGATATAAAGATCCGGTTCTGAGGGAACATTAGCATTACTAATATAACGAACAGAGTCACTACCACTCCAGGCTGATACTTTAGATCCAAGTAAGGGTCAAACATATATAAGGCCTCTGTAATATAATTCCTTATCATCTTGACAAGGGGACTCTTATACATTCCCTGCAAACCCACAGCGGAAAGATTGCTGCTAATAGTTTTCCGAAACTAGCTTTGTCCCACACTGCCGTATTCACAAGAGATCTAAGCCATTAAAGGCATATACCCTCACTTACAGTAAAATGTCTGCCAGGAAACAGAATAAACCACCTGCAACAAGCAAATCTCAGGTCTCAAGCCTCTTTTTCAAATCTAAAGGAGATAAAGTAGCAGGACAACAGCAATCTACTATAGAGGAAGATGCAGGATCAGACTCAGACTCTAGATCAGCAGAGGGGGATGCCACGCCGGTGACTAAGGCAGATCTCAAATTACTTGTCTCAAAACAGGACATCAACTTAAATTTTGAAAAATTATGGGACAAATTTGACAGCTTCCAAACTACTATCACCAATAATCTTGCCGAAATTAAATCTGACATGCTAGATTTGGGTAACAGAGTAGCCTCGCTAGAGGAACATGAAGATACTACCACAGAAGAAATTTCTGCATTGAACCAACAAATTAACTCCCAACAACAAGTAATAACTGAAATAGAAGATAAATTGGAAGATATTGAAAACAGGAATCGGAGGAACAACTTGAGGATCAAAGGGATCCCAGAATCAGTATCTTCTTCAGAATTACAGAACTATTTACATCAACTATTCCAAGCTATCACGGGAGAAACGGGTGATGAGAAGCACCAAATGGAGAGAGCCCACAGATCACTTAGAGCAAAACCTAAAGAGGACGCCCCACCAAGGGACGTGATAATCAAGATGTTTCGATTCCCTGAGAAAGAGGCAATATTATCTGCAGCAAGGAAACACCCAACCTTCAAATTCCAGGGATATATTATTCAATTTTACCAAGATTTGTGCCTGCGCACACTACAGAGGAGAGGTACACTGAGACCACTGACTTCTTTACTGAGAAAACATCAGATAATTTATAGGTGGACTTTCCCATTTGGCCTGCATATCCAGTTTGAAGGCAGATATATCACTCTCAAAGATCCATCAGAAATACCAGATGTCTGCAAGAGGCTCAGACTGGAGGTACCTGACATGCCCTCCAATACATTCCCCGAAGAGGATCTACAAAAGAAGCACAAAACTCCTCATATTCAGAATCAGAAATGGTCCAGAGTATCAAAGAGGGGTACCAAGACCTGAGAAATATCGATTTTCATCATACATCTCTCTGCTTTCACAGCACTCTAGGAGGTGCTGACACGAGGAAAATTCTTTTCTAATTTAGAAGAATGTCAAAGCTCAGTTTTGTTTATATCAAAGGGGAAATTAGATGGTTACAACCATATCGAGCTCCCATCTCTTACATCATCAATGAGGGAACTTTCAACAAAGGGTAGCTGGACATAGATATCACTCCCTTTTCTCCAAGAACTGTTGGACACAATATTTCTTTCAAATACATTATGAAAACCTTGGAGTAAGGGTCACAGTGACTCACATAGGTTGGTTACTTAAACATGTAAGACATAAGTTAACGTCTCCACAAAGCTTTGAGGTTCATTATTGATGATATGTTCAAGTCAAAATAATGCTTTAACCTGCTTTTCTTTACAGTTATAGAAATTCATCATACAGTATATTATAGTACAGTTGATATGAGGCGATGTCTCGCATTGCTTATTGATAATTGTTCTTTGTTTTTTTCTTATTACCAAAGTTTTGTTTCAGAATCGGATAAATGGCGAATAGCATTTACCGGTTAAAAGTTACAAATTTCTCACTAGTTAAATTTTGTTTTTTTTTGTTATTATGTCGCCATATCTAATTATGTTTGCAATTGCCTTATTATCCAGAAGGAGGGTCAGGGTCAGCAGAGCCGGGGGGGTGGTACAGAACTACGTCTAGGATCTCAGGATACTCTTGGAGGAAGGAGCATGTATAGCGACGACACCAGGGTAAGATAACAATGACTAATCATATACACCTAATATCACATAATGTAAGGGGTCTCAACACAGATGTTAAACGCAGATCAGCCATGACCCAATATGATAGACTAAAAGCAAATCTGATTTTCCTCCAGGAAACGCACTTCACCAGCTCCATTATTCCTAAATACTGGTCTAGACAGTTCCCCCAACACTTTCACTCGGTAACAGATAGCAAGAAAAGAGGGGTCTCCATACTAATACACCACTCACTAAACTTCAACACAGAAGAGGTACTGAAAGACGCGGAAGGTAGATACTTAATAGTCAGGGGGTCAATTCAAGGGACAGAGATAACGCTTTGTAACATTTACGCCCCAAACGAAAAGCAAGACATCTTCCTGACTCACATAGCACACCTACTCACACAATGGTCCCAATCAAGAATTATATTGGGGGGGGACTTTAACTTGCCTATTCAAATTATTGAGACAGAGGGGTCGTCTGTACTAACACACAAACAAAGACATCACAATGCTATGGTTAGATCAATTAAAAGAGCCTTGTCGGCCCAAAATGTTATTGACTCTTGGGAGTCATTATATGGCAAGACTAATGACTATACATTCTACTCCTTTGCTCACAAAACATACTCCAAGCTAGATTATGTATATCTTAGCCAAATACTTATACCTAACTTACAGTCCTCCTCCATACATGCATGCGCATGGTCTGACCATTCTATTGTTAGTATTAAATTGACAGGAATTCTTAGACATTGCAGTAATCGTTCATGGACATTTGACCCAAATATACTTAGAAATCAGACTACACAGGACTCAATATTAAAAGCCCTAACTGAGTATTGGTCTATAAACACAGACACAACTAATAATCCACTTTATACTTGGGCAGCACATAAACCATTTATTAGGGGTTTGCTCATACAAGCAAAAGCCACTTATAATAAAATGACGAGATCAAAAACAGATAAATTACAAACAGAGATAAACGACCTGACTACACAACATCAACGTACTTCTTCTACAAAAACATTCAAACTCCTCCAGGAGAAGAGAAGGGAACTGTCTGGGATCATGTCAGCCGCCTCTCTTAGAGCAGCACAGAGACTAAAGGCACATTACTATATTTACTCAAACAAACCAGACAGATACCTAGCACATAAACTACAGGAAAAAATTAGATCTTTCTCGATCCCCTCTATCCAGACCCACATTGGTTCATACACATCAAATCCACAGGAAATTACAGATACTTTTGCAAAGTACTACCAATCACTATATGATGGTAAAAAAACTAATCCATCTGCACATACTAAAGTACTTAGAGAACAATTCTTAGCAGCAGCCCACCTCCCAGTAATCGATAAGGAGGCCTTAAAGGAATTAAATGCAAATATAACGACAAAAAAGATCTTAGAGGCAATTAAAAGTCTAAAGCCAGGAAAAGCAGCAGGCCCGGATGGGTTTCCAGGGGAATATTATAGATTATTTAAGATGGCATTGGTACCACATCTCCACAAATTTTGTAATGATATTATGTTAGGTAAAAACATCCCTATGGATATACTGCGTGCTAAGATAATAGTTATCCCCAAACCTGGTAAGAACCCGAATTTATGTAATAGCTACCGCCCTATTTCATTAATAAATCAGGACATAAAGATCTTTACTAAGATACTGGCCAACAGACTGAAAATACATCTCCCCTCTCTGGTGCATCCAGACCAGGTGGGATTTATTATAGACAGAGAAGCACCTGATAACATTAGAAGGACAGTGGACCTGGTTGATCACCTAGATAAGACCAAAACGCCTTCTCTGCTCCTTTCACTGGATGCAGAGAAGGCGTTTGACAGAGTGGACTGGGAATACATGTTTGAGGTATTAGCTGGTTTTGGACTCAGGGGCCCCTTCGTGAAGGCCATCAAAAATATCTACTCCTCCCCTACAGCGGTGATTAGAGCGGCGGGGTATCAATCGAACCCTATTGATATCCGTGGAGGTACTAGGCAAGGTTGCCCCCTTTCTCCGCTGATCTTTGCACTATGCATAGAGCCCCTAGCGGCAACAATCAGACTTTCCCCAGATATACATGGAGTTAAGATAAACCAAAAAGATTATAAACTCTCGCTTTTTGCGGATGATATTCTTTTGACACTAACGAAACCCCTGATTTCACTACCAAATTTGTATAAAATTCTGCAAGACTTCTCAGATGTGTCGGGATATAAAGTCAATTTAGATAAGTGCGAAGGACTGCCCATAGCTCTCCCGACCCATACTTCTAAATTAATAGAAACGAATTTCACATTTACCTGGGCTAGAAAAGCGATACAGTATTTAGGAGTCAAAATACCTAAAGACTATAAAGATCTGTATAAGATTAACTATATCCCTCTTTTTAAAAAAATTAGGTCAGACCTACACAGATGGAAGAGTAAACAATTCTCATGGTTTGGACGCCTTTCGGCAATTAAAATGACTATTCTTCCACGCATATTATACCTCTTTAGGGCTTTACCTATCAAAGTCCCAGCCCCAGATATAATCAAATTACAACAAGACCTGACGGGATTTCTAAGAGGCAGTAAGATAGCTAGAATTGCTTCCAGAACTTTACAACTACACAGACAGGTGGGGGGGGTGGGTATGCCGAACTTGATGGAGTACTATCAAGCAGCTAGATTAGCTCAAGATCTACTACTGAACAAAAACACAAATGACATTATATGGACTACACTGGAGGCTGAAGTAGAAAAAACGGATAAGTCTTCTGATATACTATGGAGACCCACTAAGGGATACACAAATACCAACACCACCTTATCAACCTCTGGGGACTCGGTAAAGACCTGGACAGCGTTGACCAGTTCTCTTCACCTATTACCAATAGACTCAATAGCCAGACCGATTAAAACTCTGCTCCCGAATGATCTACATTTACAACTGGAAAAATGGGAGAATAAGGGACTTTACAGAGTGGCCGACTTTCTAGTAGATGGTAAATTCATTACATTCGCACAAACCCAAGATAAATTAGCTCCCTACAGGGGGCGGAGCTAGCCAGCCTGAGAGATGGCGGCTGTCTGACTGAGCTCTTAGGCCCCAGCTAGGTGAAAACGCCTTAGGCATTAGCCATCCTGCACTTTAAGGCCATAAACCGCTAGATAAATGAGCGACTAACCTCAGACATAGGTTCTGCTTGACCTGTGTGCCTCGCTACAAGAGATCTGCCTTTTGGGAGAGAGCGCACTGAGCGCACATACACACCTCGCTTCAAACTCTGAGGGCGGCATGGTAAGGGAAGATCAGGATCCGGAGACACCTACATTAAGGGATACCCAGAGACAAATCATCCGGAAAGCACATAGACCTACCAGAACTCCGGTAAATGCCACCCCGGAACGTACTGAAGATAATGCAGCGACGGGCCGCAGCCTGTACTAAAGTTTTGATGCGCACTTAAATTACCATCCACCGGGAGCAAGCTACAGCAAATAGACCACTGCAACAAGGGGGTAAGAAAAACGGATCATATAATATTCACCCTGCTATAAAAGAAAAGTTGTGCTTCATCACCCTCACAGTGTTATAGACTTATTATAGCAAGCGGTGCACTAAAACCTTTGACAGCTAGATTAAAGGTGTTATAAACATCCCCTCAAGTGCATTTGACAAAATGAAAGCTTACATACCCTGCTATAATTAAAACTTACGCTGCTGCATGTGGAAAAGTCTCATAGAAACAAACACAGCCCTCCAAGCACAGACAACCAAATACAAGGTGTCACACATTATATGGACATTTGTACAAGCTTCTGCACATGGAAAACTTGATCACACCTTAACCACTAACAGCTGCAGTGTGCTCACTCTTTATGGGCCAGATTAACAGATTATACTTCTTATAAAGAACCTGCAACGACAGTATAAACTTAAAGAACTTTGTACTCAGCACCAAGATCTTTATTTATCTTTTAAGGATTTAGTGAAGGCAGAGGGGCAAAATCCATCCAAAGATGTCTCCAAAAAAAATTAATAAACCAAGCAAGAATGCTAAACCCCTGAAAACATCCACTCATACAGTAAACAACTTTTTCAAGACGCTTGAGACAAAAAACATAGCGCCTACAGAAGATGCAATGCCAGACCTTAGGTCTGAACATAGTTCCTCAGAATCTGAAAGTGACCTCGCTTCAGAAAGCATTACCATCCCCACAGCTCTCTTCAAAACAATCCCTTCAAAAAAGGACTTTTCTTCTCTTATTTCACAGGTCAAGCAATGCATCAAGGAGGAAATCTCAGACCTCAAAAAGGACATCTCTGACATTGGTCACAGAGTAGAATCACTCGAAAACACCCAGGATCTACATGCAGACACTATCACAGACCTGCAAAGCACCGTTCAGAAACAAGATACAACTATCAATGAGCTGGAGGATAAGATAGATGATATCGAAAATCGCAGCAGACGTCATAATATTAGACTACGGGGAATCCCTGAAACCATTTTACCACCAGATATTGAACAATATCTCCAAGACTTCTTCAGCACGTTAAAAAAAGAAGAATCACCCTCAAAAATCTGCATAGACAGAGCTCACAGAGCCCTACGACCTAAACCACTAGCAGGACAAGCACCAAGAGACATCATAGCCCGCATCACTAATTTTCAAGAGAAAGAGGAGCTAATGAAGTTAGCCAGAGAACAACAGCCCATAAAATATGACAACATGGACATTCAAATGTTCGCCGATTTGTCACAAAGAACCCTTTCAAAAAGACGAGAACTTAAACCACTCACGTCGCTGTTGAGAAAACTAAACATCCCCTACAGATGGGGGTTCCCCTTTCATCTGTTAATCCTTTGGAAAGGAAGACGCATCACTTGCACATCTACTAAAGATATACCAGACATATGCAGGGATCTGGACATCCCTATCCCTCAGCTAGAGGAAAATGTTGAGCCTCAAGAGAAACACACAAGTCCAAGCAAACTGAACCCTCTACCACAAAGGAGTGAGTGGAGACAGGCGTCTCAGAAGAAACCCCGCAAATCTGTACAATCCACATCTCCATCATTAGAAGAAAGGGGATGAAAAGTCTTTGCTGCACACAAGGACATATCCTGAACTCTCGAATAGTCCCCAATGGAGACCCCTAACTGCAAGTATTATCTATACTCCAGAACTCACGAGGCATACAGAACCTCAGAGATATTAAAATAGTGTCTTAAAGGTTAAATTGTTAACAGTTAACTAATGTTGACTTTATTTTTTTTTTCACCTAGCCGGGAGTTTATCTCCCTAGAATAGAATTATGTTGTTTGAACATGTGTTGAAATTATTGTGTTTTACTGTTCTTCTTCTTTACCTATTCTTCTCCCTTCCTTTCTTTTCTATTCTGTCCTGTTCTCTATTGAAGCATATGACACCACTTATATGTTCACCAGTATATAATCTATGTTCACACATACTACCCTCTCTGACACATATACAACATGTTGATTAATCACACTCCACAAAATTTAACTATCTTCACACAAAACGCTAAAGGAACCAATTGCCCTAACAAGAGAAGGCTAGCTATACTAGACCTCCAAAAAAAAGGAGGACACATACTAATGCTCCAAGAGACCCATTTCAAGGGGAAAAATATCCCCAAATATTTCTCCTCACATTACCCCCTACATTTCCACAGCACTAACCCACACAAAAAAATTAATGGAGTAAGCATTTTAATCCACAAATCTCTCCCCTTTGTTAAAACCCAAACCATAGGAGACAAAGAAGGCAGGTACATATGTTTAAAAGGTCTCCTATATGGTAAACCAGTAACTCTAATAAACGTCTACACCCCAAACTCACACCAAGATAAATTTGTATCCTCAGTTGCAGACCTACTCCTTAAAGAAGCAAAAGGCTCCTTAATCATGGCAGGAGACTTGAATCTCCCCCTAGACCCCACAGTCGACTGCTCAAACCCCTCTTCTAGAGCTAAAATCCCAAACCTCCCTATTATCTGGCAAAAATTTAAACTCCTCGGCTTACATGATGCCTGGAGATATTTCAACCCTCAAAAAATAGATTTTACCTTTTTTTCCCATCCAAAATGTAACTATTCCAGACTGGACTACATTATGGTTGATCACCTAATCCTATCACACACCACACACTCCTCCATACATCATACAACTTGGTCTGACCACTCCCTAGTATCATGCACCATAAAATGGCCAACGGCCCCCATAAGAACTTTTCAGTGGAGATTGGATGACACATTACTGCTAGACCCAAAGCAAACAGAGTTATTTTCAGAACAGATAAGCTCATACTTCTCTATAAACGAGACACCAGATGTAAATGTGGTCACCCTCTGGGAAGCCCACAAGAGTACTATAAGAGGGGAGTTTATTAAAACTGCCGCCCAAATAAAAAAGAAAAGACGTGAGGAAATAAATCTCTTGGCTAAAGACATATCAGACTTAGATTACAAACACAAATCTGACCCCTCTGACAGATCCACCCTAGAACAACTACAATCCAAAAGAGAACAAATGAACCTTTTATTACAGATAAAATCACAAAAACAGCTTCTACACCTCCAGCAAAATTTTTACAGGGAGGGTAATAAGTCAGGCAAACTCTTAGCTAGAGCATTAAAAAAGCAACAACAAAAAACCTATATCCACGCTATAAAGAACCCAGATGGCACACACCTAGAAGACACAAAATCAATAGCTAAAGAGTTCAAGAAATTTTACCACAAACTCTATAATCTTTTCCCATCTAGAGACCCTCACAGTCACGCCTCCCTCTGTAATCAATACCTAGAAAATCTTCCTATCCCCAAACTGAGCCAAGATCAATGCAACCAATTAGATCGTCCAATCCAATTGTCAGAGGTAACAGAAGCGATAAAGCAATTAAAACAAAATAAAGCTCCAGGCCCTGATGGCTACACAGGTTTATATTATAAAACCTTCGCTCCTCTGCTAGCGCCACATTTAACATCCCTATTCAACTCAATCCCAGAAAAATTCCCATTTCCTGACGAAATGTTGCAAGCCAACATTTCAGTTTTAACAAAACCTGGCAAACCCCCGAACTCACCGGCACATTTTCGTCCAATCTCCTTACTGAACATTGACCTCAAAATGTATGCGAAAATTTTAGCAACCCGACTTAATCAAATTCTCCCCTCCATAGTTCATCAAGACCAAGTAGGGTTTATCCCACAGAGAGAAGCAAAAGACAACACGGTCAAAGTATTAAATTTATTGGAATATGTTACACAGACAAAAACCCCGACTGTTTTCGTTTCCACTGACGCTGAAAAAGCCTTCGACCGACTAGACTGGACTTACTTACGCACGACCCTACAACACTTCCACTTCCCAGAACCCTTCATTTATAAAATCCTTGCCTTGTACTCAAACCCTACAGCACAGGTTAAAATTAATGGTACCCTTTCGGACCCATTTGAAATCCGAAACGGTTCTAGACAAGGCTGCCCCCTCTCACCACTTCTTTTTGTTTTATCCCTAGAGCCCCTGGCTATCAAAATACGGTTAAACAACCAAATTCAAGGTATATCTATTGCTAACCAGACACATAAACTAGCCATGTTCGCAGACGACATCCTCCTAACACTTACAAACCCTAAAGTATCTCTACAACAAGCTATCACTGAACTAACACAATTTGGCACAGTTTCAAATTTTCTAGTAAACATGACTAAATCAGAATACCTCCCTATAAACCTAACAACCCCCACCCTTAACAACCTGAAATCCACCTGTCCCCTAAAACAACAAACTAAATACCTCAAGTACCTTGGCATTCACATTACTCCAGATAAACAAGACTTGCGCAAATATAATTATGGTAATCTAATCACAGAGCTCCTAACCTTAACATCACATTGGCTCCCAAAAAATATATCGTGGATAGGCAGAATGCAAGCAACAAAAATGATCCTGCTCCCAAAAGTATTATACATTCTCCAAACAGTCCCCATCCCAGGCATACAAAAAGACCTAGACACTATGCAAAAGATCATAAACGGATACATTTGGAACCGTAGGCCCCCGCGAATTAATAGAGACACACTTTTTAAACCTCCATCAGAAGGAGGCCTTGGGGTCCCACATCTCCTATCCTACAAACGTGCCATATCGCTACAGAGAGTACAAGACTGGTACAAATTTAACACTTCCAACCACAAAAGCTGGGTGCAAATTGAAATCGATCTAGCTCCTAATCATGACCTCAGCACAGCATGTTGGAACCCTGTTTACCTTAACAGACATTCCATCTCTTCGTCCTCAATCTCCAATGAGACCTGGTCAGACTGGGAAAATCTCTGTAATACGTCAAATAAAATCTCTTCCAGATTCTCACCCCTCACCACGCTCTTAAATAACCCAGAATTCAGCCCCGGGAAAACCTCAGATTGCAAACTCCTTACAGACCCACAAAAACTCCTTCCCATGTACCTTATCACTCACGAGACTAAGTTTATTAAAGATAGAACCCAACTTGACCAATTAGAGCATCCTTTCTTATCATCTTGGCTCCATGTACACCAAACAAGACACTTCATAATGACACATAAATTTAAAAAAGACCTCACTCGGCCTCCCACAATATTTGAGCAAATGTGTATAACTACAGAGGAGATAAAAGGAGTCATTTCCAAATTGTATAAACTCATCTTAACATATACCTTTCCCGAACTCCCCTCCTACACTAAAAGATGGGATAATGAGTTACGCCTAAATACCCCTGCTAAAACTTGGTTGCTCAGGTTCTCATCTCTGTTACACTCCGCTCACTCAGCTCATGCAAAAGAAACCAACATCAAATTATTGATGAGGTGGTATTTAACGCCAGCCAGAATCAAGTACACAAACAATCCTCAGGTTCATGCTGGAGAGGTTGTCACAAAGAAGGCCACCTTTCCCACATCTGGTGGGAATGTGAACATATTAAACCATATTGGTCCATTATTTTCTCGAGTATTAATAAAACACTGCACACTCAAATAACACCTGGCCCAGAAATAATAATGTTAAGGCACCCACCATCAATCACATGCAAAATACGGCAACATTTATTCCATATCATGCTAAATGCAGCTAACCAGCTAATACCAAGAAAATGGAAATCATCTGTAGTGCCCACAATGTCGGAATGGATAGAATTAGTTAATAGAAACCTACTCCTAGAGAGACTATATTACCTCAAACTAGGTCAAATTACACTACACCAGGACATGATGTTCGTGTGGGAATCCTTCAAATTTAGTGATCTAGACACATAAACCCATCTCAGAGATATATACTCATACTCCTAACAATTTGGTCTATGCTTTTTTCCTCTTTCTCCTCTTTTTCTCTTTCCTCTCTCCTCTTCCTTTCCATATTTTCTATTTCTCTCTCCAAATGTAACATGGAACAAGTTAAATTGGATTCATGAAATTCATAATAGAACTGCACTAGAAATAAGAGAAAATAATTTTCTGATGTCCCCCCTTAACGGAACATGGAGAGGCTCACATACCATTCTCCTCAACTCAATTACCTTGAGCCTACCATAACATTTGCAAAACTGTGAAAAGACTTTGAACCACGGGACAAAGAAGAAAAGACTCTAATTAATAATATGTGCAACATTTACTGTAACAAAATCCTATTTACCTGTAAGAATTCTGAACCACTCTCTGGTTCTATTGTTTTTTTTTCATGTTAAAGTTTTACTCCAAACTATAATAAAAATAATATAAATAAATAAAAAAAAAAAATTAGCTCCCTACAAACTTCACTGGTTTCTATACCTGCAGATCTCATCTGCGGTACACAAATACCTACATTTTCCTCTTACAAGAAAATTAACAACATTGGAACAATTTATAATTAACAAGAAAAGGGATAAAAAGATGATTTCCTATCTATACATAGCTATACAAAAGGCAAGATACACCTCAAACACTCCAATAGTTGATAGATGGATAAAAGATATAGGTGCAGATTTAAAAATAGAGGACTGGATAGCCATCACACGTGACGTTGGTAGAGGTATGATTATTGCT
This sequence comes from Bombina bombina, assembly GCF_027579735.1. Taxonomy (NCBI): domain Eukaryota; kingdom Metazoa; phylum Chordata; class Amphibia; order Anura; family Bombinatoridae; genus Bombina; species Bombina bombina. Next base: position 20,938,764 of record NC_069506.1, read on the forward strand.
GACTTCAAAGAGAACTGTATTAAAACCACTTTCAGGTGGTACTTGACCCCGACTAAAACCTCTCACTATTCGCGTGGTTCCACCAACCACTGTTATAGAGGGTGTCGAGAAGTAGGTACATACATTCATATGTGGTGGGAATGCCCTAAAGTGCGGCTGATATGGTCTGAGCTATCGTCTCTACTGAGTACTTTGCTATCAGAAAATATCAATCTCTCGATGGCGCAGACCTTACTGAACGAACACATCCCAAGATTTAACTCTGCCATAAACACTTTTATAAGAACACTATGCACAGCCACAAGGATATGTGTAGCAAAGTATTGGAAGGTGGGGGTACCAACTTGGACTGAGATAATGGAAAAGTTTAAAGTTACATACTCCATGTCGGAGCAAGCTTCCTTGATTCAAGGTTCGACAGAGAGTTTTCAGAAAATTTGGTTTTATTGGATTATGGGAGACAGAGGAGTGAGAGGAGGTATAGAGGAAGCCGAATCTACTTAGAAATTAAGACAGGAGGGGTGTGGAGGGGACTGACAGGGAGAAGGGATCTAGCCTTCCCCGGCTCTGCTAAACTCTAATAATGTAAAAAAAAAATTATTTTTTTTTAAATATTGTTACTGACCTTACCTTTTTTCCTTCTTGTTTACAAGCTATAAGTATTATGTCAAAGATAGGCAAAATGTATAGGCTAAGACATATGCATTGGTTACAGGTTTCTGTTATGTTGATTTTTACTTTTGGGTTCTTAAGTTTAAATATCTACTTTGGTGGTCATATATACTAGATAGCAAAGAGTAACTTGACCACAGAAGACAACAACTTATTGAGACTGGGCTTCCAGAGCCCCAGGAATTGCTGGACTTAATTATCGAACATGCCCTAGTGCTCCATCAGTTATATGGCAGGACAAGAGTGTATAGGAGCCAATTCAGCCAGATATTTTGTAAGCTATACTTTACATGTCAATGTTGTTGTACATTTTATGATGTTAATTACTTGAAAACTAATAAAAATTATTTCAACCTAAATATAAATGGTTTCACTATTTTTCTGCAAAGTGTCAGATTCTTTCCTTAAGAACAGCGGTTAGAAAATAGACTTAATGAATGAACCTCTGCACCACAGCAGTCTGCCGAGGTGCTCCTAACGTGCTAAATGACACCGGATCCCCTGCTTGTGATGATCCGTTCAGTAACACTGTCAGCAAATTCCGGACCGGGCTCAATGTATCTGTACTAGAAGCGCATTAAATTACACTACATGCCGCTCTAGAACAGATAATCAACTAGCCAGCTAAATGTCACACTAATCCTGTCAGGAAAACAGCGCTCTACTAAGTGGCGCGCAAATACAGGAAGTCCCGCCCATTGTGGGCGTACCCAAAGTCCAATGTCTCCCGTCTGGGAAAAAAACAAAGTAAAACCACCGGAGCCGTCCACAAATAATAACAACATATCTCCAGCCCCAGTGCCTGCTATATGTCACTGCCCAAAAACTTTCGCTTGAAAGTTGAAAAAGAGTCCCAACATAAAAAGGCTTTTATCATCAACCCCTTATGTTACATAGTGCTGTTTTTAAATAATGTACTGAGTCTGCTTAGGTCCCAGAAAGGCAGCACTTACCTTAACCACTGCCTGGCAGGAAGGCAGTTCCCAAGCTTGAGAGGTCCTCTCCCTCATATTGCCCTGAGAAGGAAACAAATGCTGAGTCAGTGAGTACCTCAGACTGAAGGATATAGGGCAGCACAAATATGGGAGGCGCAGTGAGAAATATGCCCCACAGGTTCCCATTGCTCTAAAGCCACCAAAGCTCTACTGTAGAGACTGAAATGCAACCAGGCTACACCCCAGGACAAAGTAGCACTCTCTGGCACTACTTTAAAATAACAAACTCTTGATTGAAGAATCTAAAACTAACACCTCACTTTACCTCTTCCTATCACTAACGTAGGCAAAGAGAATGACTGGAGTGGGAGGGAAGGGTCCTCCTGCTGACCAGGAGGTGATATCCCACAAGTAAGGATGATGATCCGTGGACTCATCGTGTCTTTAAAAAGAAATGGGAAAATTGCTACAAATTGTGTATTCTTTCTCAATCATAAAAGTTTAATTTTGACTTTACGGTCTATTTAATGCTATTGCTCATCTGCAAATCTATGAACACAGAATCACCCCATACAAGTTTCAAGAAGCTCAGTGAATAGAAGATTGTTTGGGTGGAATAGATCAATTTGATTTAAATCAAATCCACACTGCTGTAGTGAACAGCCCTGCAGCACCTCCTGAAGCTAAAACTTTACTACAGCCTTGTAGCACCTCCTGAAGCTAAAGCTTTACTACAGCCGTGTAGCACCTCCTGAAGCTAAAGCTTTACTACAGCTTTGTAGCACCTCCTCAAGCTAAAGCTTTACTACAGCCCTGCAGCACCTCCTCAAGCTAAAGCTTTACTACAGCCCTGCAGCACCTCCTCAAGCTAAAGCTTTACTACAGCACCTCCTCAAGCTAAAGCTTTACTACAGCCCTGCAGCACCTCCTCAGGCTAAAGCTTTACTACAACCTTGTAGCACCTCCTGAAGCTAAAGCTTTACTACAGCCCTGCAGCACCTCCTCAAGCTAAAGCTTTACTACAGCCCTGCAGCACCTCCTCAAGCTAAAGCTTTACTACAGCCCTGCAGCACCTCCTCAAGCTAAAGCTTTACTACAGCCTTGTAGCACCTCCTGAAGCTAAAGCTTTACTACAGCCCTGCAGCACCTCCTAAAGCTAAAGCTTCACTACAGCACCTCCTCAAGCTAAAGCTTTACTACAGCACCTCCTCAAGCTAAAGCTTTACTACAGCACCTCCTCAAGCTAAAGCTTTACTACAGCACCTCCTCAAGCTAAAGCTTTACTACAGCACCTCCTCAAGCTAAAGCTTTACTACAGCCCCTCCTCAAGCTAAAGCTTTACTACAGCCTTGTAGCACCTCCTGAAGCTAAAGCTTTACTTCAGCCCTGCAGCATCTCCTCAAGCTAAAGCTTTACTACAGCCCTGCAGCATCTCCTCAAGCTAAAGCTTCACTACAGCCCTGCAGCATCTCCTCAAGCTAAAGCTTCACTACAGCCCTGCAGCATCTCCTCAAGCTAAAGCTTCACTACAGCATCTCCTTAAGCTAAAGCTATACTACAGCCTTGAAGCACCTCCTCAAGCTAAAGCTATACTACAGCCCTGCAGCATCTCCTGAAGCTAAAGCTTTACTACAGCCTTGTAGCACCTCCTGAAGCTAAAGCTTTACTTCAGCCCTGCAGCATCTCCTCAAGCTAAAGCTTTACTACAGCCCTGCACATCTCCTCAAGCTAAACCTTTACTACAGCCCTGCAGCATCTCCTCAAGCTAACGCTTCACTACAGCCCTGCAGCATCTCCTCAAGCTAAAGCTTCACTACAGCATCTCCTTAAGCTAAAGCTATACTACAGCCTTGAAGCACCTCCTCAAGCTAAAGCTTTACTACAGCCCTGCACATCTCCTCAAGCTAAACCTTTACTACAGCCCTGCAGCATCTCCTCAAGCTAAAGCTTCACTGCAGCATCTCCTCAAGCTAAAGCTTCACTACAGCATCTCCTCAAGCTAAAGCTTCACTACAGCATCTCCTTAAGCTAAAGCTATACTACAGCCTTGAAGCACCTCCTCAAGCTAAAGCTATACTACAGCCCTGCAGCATCTCCTGAAGCTAAAGCTTTACTACGGCCCTTTAAAAAAAAAAAACAGAACAGGTAAAGAGCCCACTAGTAGAGAACACACATATAGCACTCTAGAGTCATAGATATAATGTCGTATCACAGTTTGAATTTTATTGGGTACTGAAAACAGATAATCCCAACGACCAGGAAGGGGAAAAATCCAATGTTAAAACATAACCTTTAAATGAGTTGACCTAAAATATAAAGGGAAACTATTAAAAACACACACTTATGTATAGCCCTGCATATGCTTGGGTTCACTTTTATATTGGATTCTTGCTTGTATGCCATTGTTGACAGGGAGAGTAAATGTGATTGATATCAGATTTTAGAGTTCAGTATCATGCCCTTAGGCAAAATGTAAACGTTTTTTGTGTAGACTCGTAAAGAGTTAGTGTAAATGTTTGCTGATAAGATTTTAGAATCAATAGATTGTGAGAATGATTCAGTAATTAGGATTTCAATAGTAGCACAATATGGCAGTTATACAAGTGTACACTATGTCAATACACAATCTGCCTGTTAAATAATTGATCAGGTTTGCAGAGGATCCTTACAATCATCAAATGACTACAAATAATAGTATTAGTAAAACCTGATGTTTTCCCGGAAAATAAATGGCAGGCTTATGGCTTATAACAGGTGTAACCAAGTTTTAGTAAACTGAAAAGGAATACTGTAGCCCATGTAATAGAGTACTATCTGCGTGTAACAATAAGTGCACAATCTGAAAAACGTTTATAAAATGAAATGCTAGTGGTAGCTGTTAAGTATAACAGGTTTTCCTTAAAGTGAATGTAAATTTTGATGCTAAAGTGCCCGGTTTTTAAAAATTTGATTAAAAACAGGGGCACTTTAATTCATCAAAATTTACATTTCAATCCTGTTGTGAAAAAAAAAACAAAAAAAAAAAAACTTAACTTTTAAACTTGACAGCTGCTCCAGCTTCCTCAGGTCGTCGCAAGCCATTTCTGATGTCAGAAATGATGGATAGGTCATCCTCCAATCACAGTTTCCCCCCCGGGGGAATCAGTGTCTGATTCAACGCCATGATTGGAGGAAGCCGGATTCATCATTTTAGACCCATGAAGAGGCTTTGCAATAGGTGGGGAAAGCTGGAGCTGCTGTCAAGAGTAAAAGGTAAGTTGTTTTTTTCACAACAGGAGTGAAATGTAAATTTTGATAAATTAAAGTGCCCCTGTTTTTAATCAAATTTTTAAAAACCGGCACTTTAGCATAAAAATTTACATTCACTTTAAGTATAGCTTTGTGTTAGTCTGAGACAGAAATAACAAACATTTCAGTATTGCTATGATTACTATATAACCATACGTAGTGCTAGTAATGATTGTACTCTTCCTGCCTATTGTCATAGATGGTCAGGTTAGTAAAAGGTATATTAATTAGCTGGTCAGTTTCTGAAAGTAATACCGATTACAAAATATGTAGTTGTCTAGTGTTTACATTTGAAAATTATGACAGGCTTGTGGTTTGCAACTAACGTTGCCTTGCTTAAGTTAACTGCCAAATATGTTTAAAATAAGTAGTAAATGAACTATAACAATTCAAGCATGTGTAAATACTTCCGGACTAGGTAAATAGATAGAATATCCACTTTCATTAGAATATGTGAATTGCTATCTGAGAATTTAGCTCACTTGAGCTCTGTTTGCCGAATTTGCTGACATAATAGTTCTCACAGATAACGTTTAAGTTAAATTCAATATCATATCCTTGTTTCCAAGTCAGCATTAAAGTAAGCTAGTAATCGTTCATTATTGGTTATGTAGCATGTGCAGTAATACTTCAAGTGGCCGTTAAAAAGCAGATGTTCCCAGTAACTCCTCAACACCAAGTCCCTAACATGTGTCACCGTGTGAACTGCGTTCTCAAAAGGGTATTTGATCTCTGCATCTCCTCAAGTTAAAGCTTTACTACAGCCCTGCAGCACCTCCTGAAGCTAAAGCTTTATTACAGCCCTGCAGCACCTCCTGAAGCTAAAGCTTTATTACAGCCCTGCTGCATCTCCTCAAGCTAAAGCTTTATTACAGCCCTGCTGCATCTCCTCAAGCTAAAGCTTTATTACAGCCCTGCTGCATCTCCTCAAGCTAAAGCTTTATTACAGCCCTGCAGCACCACCTCAAGCTAAAGCTTTATTACAGCCATGCAACATCTCCTCAAGCTAAAGCTTTATTACAGCCCTGCTGCATCTCCTCAAGCTAAAGCTTTATTACAGCCATGCAACATCTCCTCAAGCTAAAGCTTTATTACAGCCCTGCTGCATCTCCTCAAGCTAAAGCTTTATTACAGCCCTGCTGCATCTCCTCAAGCTAAAGCTTTATTACAGCCCTGCAGCACCACCTCAAGCTAAAGCTTTATTACAGCCATGCAACATCTCCTCAAGCTAAAGCTTTATTACAGCCATGCAACATCTCCTCAAGCTAAAGCTTTATTACAGCCCTGCTGCATCTCCTCAAGCTAAAGCTTTATTACAGCCCTGCAGCACCACCTCAAGCTAAAGCTTTATTACAGCCATGCAACATCTCCTCAAGCTAAAGCTTTATTACAGCCCTGCAGCACCTCCTCAAGCTAAAGCTTTATTACAGCCCTGCAGCACCACCTCAAGCTAAAGCTTTATTACAGCCATGCAACATCTCCTCAAGCTAAAGCTTTATTACAGCCCTGCAGCACCTCCTCAAGCTAAAGCTTTATTACAGCCCTGCAGCACCACCTCAAGCTAAAGCTTTATTACAGCCCTGCTGCATCTCCTCAAGCTAAAGCTTTATTACAGCCCTGCTGCACCACCTCAAGCTAAAGCTTTATTACAGCCATGCAACATCTCCTCAAGCTAAAGCTTTATTACAGCCCTGCTGCATCTCCTCAAGCTAAAGCTTTATTACAGCCCTGCAGCACCACCTCAAGCTAAAGCTTTATTACAGCCCTGCAGCACCTCCTCAAGCTAAAGCTTTATTACAGCCCTGCAGCACCACCTCAAGCTAAAGCTTTATTACAGCCCTGCAGCACCACCTCAAGCTAAAGCTTTATTACAGCCCTGCAGCACCACCTCAAGCTAAAGCTTTATTACAGCCATGCTGCACCACCTCAAGCTAAAGCTTTATTACAGCCCTGCAGCACCACCTCAAGCTAAAGCTTTATTACAGCCATGCAGCACCACCTCAAGCTAAAGCTTTATTACAGCCCTGCAGCACCACCTCAAGCTAAAGCTTTATTACAGCCATGCTGCACCACCTCAAGCTAAAGCTTTATTACAGCCCTGCTGCATCTCCTCAAGCTAAAGCTTTATTACAGCCCTGCTGCATCTCCTCAAGCTAAAGCTTTATTACAGCCCTGCTGCATCTCCTCAAGCTAAAGCTTTATTACAGCCCTGCTGCATCTCCTCAAGCTAAAGCTTTATTACAGCCATGCAGCACCACCTCAAGCTAAAGCTTTATTACAGCCCTGCAGCACCTCCTCAAGCTAAAGCTTTATTACAGCCCTGCTGCATCTCCTCAAGCTAAAGCTTTATTACAGCCCTGCAGCACCTCCTCAAGCTAAAACTTTATTACAGCCATGCAGCATCTCCTCAAGCTAAAGCTTTATTACAGCCATGCTGCACCACCTCAAGCTAAAGCTTTATTACAGCCATGCTGCACCACCTCAAGCTAAAGCTTTATTACAGCCATGCTGCACCACCTCAAGCTAAAGCTTTATTACAGCCCTGCAGCACCTCCTCAAGCTAAAGCTTTATTACAGCCCTGCTGCATCTCCTCAAGCTAAAGCTTTATTACAGCCCTGCTGCATCTCCTCAAGCTAAAGCTTTATTACAGCCCTGCTGCATCTCCTCAAGCTAAAGCTTTATTACAGTCCTGCTGCATCTCCTCAAGCTAAAGCTTTATTACAGCCATGCAGCACCACCTCAAGCTAAAGCTTTATTACAGCCCTGCAACATCTCCTCAAGCTAAAGCTTTATTACAGCCCTGCTGCATCTCCTCAAGCTAAAGCTTTATTACAGCCCTGCTGCATCTCCTCAAGCTAAAGCTTTATTACAGCCCTGCTGCATCTCCTCAAGCTAAAGCTTTACTACAGCCCTGCAGCACCTCCTGAAGCTAAAGCTTTATTACAGCCATGCAGCACCACCTCAAGCTAAAGCTTTACTACAGCCCTGCAGCACCTCCTCAAGCTAAAGCTTTATTACAGCCATGCAGCACCACCTCAAGCTAAAGCTTTATTACAGCCATGCAGCACCACCTCAAGCTAAAACTTTATTACAGCCATGCAGCACCACCTCAAGCTAAAGCTTTATTACAGCCATGCAGCACCACCTCAAGCTAAAGCTTTATTACAGCCATGCAGCACCACCTCAAGCTAAAGCTTTATTACAGCCATGCAGCACCACCTCAAGCTAAAGCTTTATTACAGCCATGCAGCACCACCTCAAGCTAAAGCTTTATTACAGCCATGCAGCACCACCTCAAGCTAAAGCTTTATTACAGCCATGCAGCACCTCCTGAAGCTAAAGCTTTACTACAGCCCTGCTGCATCTCCTCAAGCTAAAGCTTTATTACAGCCATGCAGCACCACCTCAAGCTAAAGCTTTATTACAGCCATGCAGCACCACCTCAAGCTAAAGCTTTACTACAGCCCTGCAGCACCTCCTGAAGCTAAAGCTTTATTACAGCCATGCAGCACCTCCTGAAGCTAAAGATTTACTACAGCCTTGCAGCATCTCCTGAAGCTAAAGCTTTACTACAGCCCTGCAGCACCTCCTCAAGCTAAAGCTTTACTACAGCCCTGCAGCACCTCCTCAAGCTAAAGCTTAATTACAGCCCTGCTGCATCTCCTCAAGCTAAAGCTTTATTACAGCCATGCAGCACCTCCTCAAGCTAAAGCTTTACTACAGCACCTCCTCAAGCTAAAGCTTTACTACAGCCTTGCAGCATCTCCTGAAGCTAAAGCTTTACTACAGCCCTGCAGCACCTCCTCAAGCTAAAGCTTTACTACAGCCTTGTAGCACCTCCTCAAGCTAAAGCTTTACTACAGCCCTGCAGCATCTCCTAAAGCTAAAGCTTCACTACAGCACCTCCTCAAGCTAAAGCTTTACTACAGCCTTGCAGCATCTCCTGAAGCTAAAGCTTTACTACAGCCCTGCAGCACCTCCTCAAGCTAAAGCTTTACTACAGCCTTGTAGCACCTCCTGAAGCTAAAGCTTTACTACAGCCCTGCAGCACCTCCTCAAGCTAAAGCTTTACTACAGCCTTGAAGCACCTCCTCAAGCTAAAGCTATACTATAGCCCTGCAGCACCTCCTCAAGTTAATGCTTTACTACAGCCCTGCAGCACCTCCTCAAGCTAAAGCTTTACTACAGCCCTGCAGCACCTCCTCAAGCTAAAGCTTTACTACAGCCCTGCAGCACCTCCTCAAGCTAAAGCTTTACTACAGCCCTGCAGCATTCTCAAGCTAAAGCTTTACCAGAGCCTTGCAGCACCTCCTCAAGCTAAAGCTTTACCACAGCCCTGCAGCACCTCCTCAAGCTAAAGCCCTGCAGCATTTCCTCAAGATAAAGCTTTGCTACAGCCCTGCAGCACCTCCTCAAGCTAAAACTTTACCACAGCCCTGCAGCACATCCTCAAGCTAATGCTTTACCACAGCATTGAAGCACCTCCTCAAGCTAAAGCTTTACTACAGCCCTGCAGCACCTCCTCAAGCTAAAGCTTTACTACAGTCCTGCAGCATCTCACGTTAAAATTTACTACAGCCCTGCAGTATTCTCCTCAAGCTAAAGCTTTGCTACAGCATCTCATGTTAAAGCTTTACTACAGCCCTGCAGCACCTTCTCAAGCTAAAGCTTTACTACAGCCCTGCAGCATCTCCTCAAGTTAAAACTTTACTACAGCCCTGCAGTATTCTCCACCATCTAAAGCTTTACTACATCATCTCCTCAAGCTAAAGCTTTGCTACAGCCCTGCAGCACCTCCTCAAGTTAAAACCTTACTACAGCCCTGCAGCACCTCCTCAAGTTAAAACTTTACTACAGCCCTGCAGTATTTGACTCAAGTTAAAGCTTTACTACAGCATCTCCTCAAGCTAAAGCTTTACTACAGACCTGCAGCATCTCCTCAAGTTAAAGCTTTACTACAGCCCTGCCTGCAGCAGCTCCTCAAGCTAAAGCTTTACTACAGCCCTGCAGCATCTCCTCAAGCTAAAGCTTTACTTCAGCCCTGCAACATCTCCTCAAGCTAAAGCTTTACTTCAGCCCTGCAACATCTCCTCAAGCTAAAGCTTTATTTCAGCCCTGCAGCACCTCCTCAAGCTAAAGCTTTACTACAGCCATGCAGCACCACCTCAAGCTAAAGCTTTACTACAGCCTTGCAGCATCTCCTGAAGCTAAAGCTTTACTACAGCCCTGCAGCACCTCCTCAAGCTAAAGCTTTACTACAGCCCTGCAGCACCTCCTCAAGCTAAAGCTTTATTACAGCCCTGCTGCATCTCCTCAAGCTAAAGCTTTATTACAGCCATGCAGCACCTCCTCAAGCTAAAGCTTTACTACAGCACCTCCTCAAGCTAAAGCTTTACTACAGCCTTGCAGCATCTCCTGAAGCTAAAGCTTTACTACAGCCCTGCAGCACCTCCTCAAGCTAAAGCTTTACTACAGCCCTGCAGCATCTCCTAAAGCTAAAGCTTCACTACAGCACCTCCTCAAGCTAAAGCTTTACTACCGCCTTGCAGCATCTCCTGAAGCTAAAGCTTTACTACAGCCCTGCAGCACCTCCTCAAGCTAAAGCTTTACTACAGCCTTGTAGCTCCTCCTGAAGCTAAAGCTTTACTACAGCCCTGCAGCACCTCCTCAAGCTAAAGCTTTACTACAGCCTTGAAGCACCTCCTCAAGCTAAAGCTATACTATAGCCCTGCAGCACCTCAAGCTAAAGCTTTACTACAGCCCTGCAGCACCTCCTCAAGTTAATGCTTTACTACAGCCCTGCAGCACCTCCTCAAGCTAAAGCTTTACTACAGCCCTGCAGCACCTCCTCAAGCTAAAGCTTTACTACAGCCCTGCAGCACCTCCTCAAGCTAAAGCTTTACTACAGCCCTGCAGCATTCTCCTCAAGCTAAAGCTTTACCAGAGCCTTGCAGCACCTCCTCAAGCTAAATCTTTACCACAGCCCTGCAGCACCCCCTCAAGCTAAAGCCCTGCAGCATTTCCTCAAGATAAAGCTTTGCTACAGCCCTGCAGCACCTCCTCAAGCTAAAACTTTACCACAGCCCTGCAGCACATCCTCAAGCTAATGCTTTACCACAGCATTGAAGCACCTCCTCAAGCTAAAGCTTTACTACAGCCCTGCAGCACCTCCTCAAGCTAAAGCTTTACTACAGTCCTGCAGCATCACAAGTTAAAATGTACTACAGCCCTGCAGTATTCTCCTCAAGCTAAAGCTTTGCTACAGCATCTCCTCATGTTAAAGCTTTACTACAGCCCTGCAGCACCTTCTCAAGCTAAAGCTTTACTACAGCCCTGCAGCATCTCAAGCTAAAGCTTTACTACAGCCCTGCAGCATCTCAAGCTAAAGCTTTACTACAGCACCTCGTCAAGCTAAAGCTTTACTACAGCCCTGCAGCACCTCCTCAAGCTAAAGCTTTACTACAGCCCTGCAGCATCTCCTCAAGTTAAAACTTTACTACAGCCCTGCAGTATTCTCCACCATCTAAAGCTTTACTACATCATCTCCTCAAGCTAAAGCTTTGCTACAGCCCTGCAGCACCTCCTCAAGTTAAAACCTTACTACAGCCCTGTAGCACCTCCTCAAGTTAAAACTTTACTACAGCCCTGCAGTATTTGACTCAAGTTAAAGCTTTACTACAGCATCTCCTCAAGCTAAAGCTTTACTACAGACCTGCAGCATCTCCTCAAGTTAAAGCTTTACTACAGCCCTGCCTGCAGCAGCTCCTCAAGCTAAAGCTTTACTACAGCCCTGCAGCATCTCCTCAAGCTAAAGCTTTACTTCAGCCCTGCAACATCTCCTCAAGCTAAAGCTTTATTTCAGCCCTGCAGCACCTCCTCAAGCTAAAGCTTTACTACAGCCCTGCAGCACCTCCTCAAGCTAAAGCTTTATTTCAGCCCTGCAGCACCTCCTCAAGCTAAAGCTTTACTACAGCCCTGCAGCACCTCCTCAAGCTAAAGCTTTACTACAGCCCTGCAGCATCTCCTCAAGCTAAAGCTTTACTAAAGCCCTGCAGCACCTCCTCAAGCTAAAGCTTTACTACAGCCCTGCATCATCTCCTCAAGCTAAAGCTTTACCACAGTCCTGCCGCACCTCCTCAAGCTAAAGCTTTACTACAGTCCTGCCGCACCTCCTCAAACTAAAGCTTTACTACAGCCCTGCAGCATTCTCCTCAAGCTAAAGCTTTACTACAGCCCTGCAGCATTCTCCTCAAGCTAAAGCTTTACTACAGCACCACAACGTTACAACTGCGCTACAGTTCTGTATCAGGCTACACCTGCATTACAGTACATGGCTGGAACAAAACCTTAAACAGAGTTAAGGGGCAGAAATATTAACTGCTCAATTATCTATCAAATCCGCAGCACTGCAACTATTGCTCCATAACACTCTCAAAAACGCTTTGGGTGTATCAGGTCCCCATCACACAAATAAATAATGTGCATAGACAGGTAAACAATAAAGACAGACGCCACTGCTCACCCACTTCCGGTGTTCCACTGTCAGCTTCTGACATCATCAAGCAGCACCCTAACCAACGTGACGGAACGGGTGTTCTATCAGACCAGGGAATTCATCAGAGTAGCCAATCACGTGGCTTCTCGACCATGTTATTTACGGGCATGCTGTTGCTCACTTCTTGATACGCCATAGTATTTACTGGCATGTACACTTGCAATGCTGTTTATGGGTATGGGAGTCAGTGCAGTGCTGTATCAGGAAAGCGGCACACTCATAGTCACGGAGTTTTGAACACACACTAATAGCGGTACAGAATAAAACGCCTACACTCCAGTACTTATATCTACAGACCACGCCCTATATCTGATGGACAGCGCTCTAGTGGGCGGTATCAGCAAAGCACTTTGGAAGTTGTAGTCTGTTGATTCCGCAATTCACATTCGCTTCCGCCTTTTCTGTGCAGTATATTTTACTAGCATTATAAGACTGTAGGTGTACCAGCCTGTCTCTGTATGTCAGTGATGTGCGGTGAGGTCAGAGGCTGGTGAGGCAGTGGCTAGGAATCGGATACGCCTTCATTATTTAGATATCCTTTGTTGAAGAAATAGCAATGCACATGGGTGAGCCAATTGCATGAGGTATGTATATGCAGCCACCAATCAGTAGCTACTGAGCATATTAAGATATGATTTTCAACAAAGGATATCTGATTTTCTTCATTCTTTTGATATCCTTTGTTGAAAATCATATCTAAATATGTGCAGTAGCTACTGAGCATATTTAGATATGATTTTCAACCAAGGATATCAAAAGAATGAAGAAAATCAGATATCCTTTGTTGAAAATCATATCTAAATATGTGCAGTAGCTAATGAGCATATTTAGATATGATTTCCAACAAAGGATATCTGATTTTCTTCATTCTTTTGATATCCTTTGTTGAAAATCATATCTAAATATGCACAGTAGCTAATGAGCATATTTAGATATGATTTTCAACAAAGGATATCTGATTTTCTTCATTCTTTTGATATCCTTTGTTGAAAATAATATCTAAGTATGCGCAGTATCTAATGAGCATATTTAGATATGATTTCAACAAAGGATATCAAAAGAATGCAGATAATCAGATATTAGATGTAAATTGGAAAGTTATTTAACACTATTTCCCTAAAGTTTTCAGGAAAAGCTTATAGAAGCAGAAGCAGCTACTTCAATGTCTTAGGACAGCATAGCTTGGGAGGTTTGTTCAGCACAGCAAGCATATCATAATAGTTTACCTCCCAACATTTCCAGGAAAGGAAGCAGGTGAGGGAGACTTGTGCACAGCCACAGAGAGAGTGTGTGGGTGTCTTGTAGGTGGGGCTAAAATTCCCACGCTTTACAGGCCTGACTGTTTATGTTTTGACGTTTTGATCTCAACTGCACTCATGGCTGCTGCACTGCACTGACTGCAGCCTTATTTTACAAAATATACAACTTAGCCACCCGACCCGGTCCCACGTTCAGAACGTCTTACTCTTACTATTTTTTTTAGTAACTGTTTTTGTCAGTGCTAGCCGCTATTATACTGTGTATTTTTCAAACCAATTTATAAGTTATGACATTTATTAAAATAACCGCATTAAACGAGGTTAATAAATCTCATAACTTATAAATTGGTGTGAAAAACACCACAGTATAACTATAGCTGCCACTGACAAAAACAGTTACTAAAAAATAGTAAAAGTAAGACGTTCTGAAGTCTGTCTGAACTTGTCACGACGAGTACATTTTGCTGCTGCAGTGCTGCTGCCTAACTGCCAAGTTTGCCAACAATCATCTGCCAATGCCTTAACCAATTCCAATAACCATACCACAATTCCTGTGTTATACATAACACAATTTACATGACAGATTTACATGACAATTTTGCATGACAGAGAGAGTAAGTGTGTGTGTGTGCATGACAGAGAGAGTAAGTTGGTGTGTGTGCTGTGCATGACAGAGAGAGAGAGAAAGTGTCAGTGAGTGTGTTTGTGACAGAGAAAGAGAGAGTAACAGAGATCCAGCTAGAATGTAGTAGTCATTCAATTTATTTTATAGGCATGGCTGGAAATTTCCATTTTACACTAGTCCAATGTTTATAAAAAATTGCAGAGACAGGACACATACACACACACACAAATATACAGTGATACTCTGATACACACACTCATACACACACACACACTCACTCATACACACAGATATACACTGAAACACACACACACACTCATACCCACACACTCACTCATACACACACAGATATACACTGATACACACACATATATACACTGATACACGCATACACACACACACAGATATACATTGATACACACACAGATATACACTGATACACACACATATATACACTGATACACACGCATACACACACACACAGATATACTCTGATACACACACATATATACACTGATACACACGCATACACACACAGATATACATTGATACACACACAGATATACACTGATACACACACGCATACGCACACACACTCATACCCACACACACTTACTCATACACACACACAGATATACACTGATACACACACAGATATACACTGATACACACGCATACACACACACATAGATATACACTGATACACACGCATACACACACTCACTCATACACACACAGAGAGCCAGAAGGTGAAGGAAGTTAATGAAAACAGCTCTTTTACTTTTTTTAAATCCAGTAGCTGTCAATGAGTGTCCACGCCAAGATACTATGGTGATAGAGAGAGTCTGTGACATTGTGTCTGGGCACTCTGTGTCAGTTACTGAATTTAAAAAAAGTAAAACAGCTGTTCTCATTATTGAGAATATGAGGTAGGATGTTCCTTGGAAGTTCATAAGTTAGTGAAAGAGTTCAGTCATTTAACTCCTTACTTATTTCACTCATTAGTAATATGATAAAAAAAAAACAAAGTGTGATTGACTGGACCTGACAACCTCAGAACTATGATCTTATTTTTAGGTAGAGGGTGAATGGAGGCTTCAGAGCATTTGGCATATGATTCAGGTGCCCATTAGTGCACAGTTCAGAGGTTCCTGATCTGTGCACTGATTGGCATCTCAATGCCAAATGCTCTGAAGTCTACAAGGGTATAATTTGATCACATTTTGGAACTACTTCAAATGTCCTGCATTCAATAAATATATACTTGTATATGTATTTATTTATGCAGAACACATTTTATTTAGAAAAAAGGTATATGATACATTTTGATATGTGTGCTAAACTTAATATAAATAAAATGTGCTGCATAATAAATATATTGGGGGGGGGACATTTTTCAGATTGAAAGGGGGACAAAATAAATCATGAAAGTAAATTTTTATTTTTGTGTTTTATTAAGCATTGCATGCATGCTGCTGTGCCACTAGAAGAACTGTTCAAGGCTAGAAGATTTAGAACTGTTTGTTTTTTGGAATGCCCCTTTAAAACATATATTTTGCCTAATGCCTATATATATATATAGTTAGTTATTATTTACAGTGTTTATGGTGAGATGGATTAGGAATATAGTTTTGCTAATTTAAACATTTCTTTTCATAGCCTCACTGTCCTAAATCAGTTGCAGATTGATTTCTAACGATTAACAGGGGCCATTGCTGGGCACAGTTTGTTGGGTCCTGGTGTACAAATTTCAAAAAGTAAGGGAGATCTATTTATGTTTGCAATGCAACCCAACTCATACAAAAATGTCCTTTTTTTTTAACCTTTTTAAGCTTAAGCCTATAAGTGTGGGTGACTGACTGGGAGGCAGACGGCAGTTCATCCTTTAAGGCTAGCTTGGATATTTCAATGGCCCTCTCCGGCAGCATTCAGCTCCTTCACTTACCTTTGTCGTTGTCGTTGTCGTCGTCGCATCGGGCTGCCTGACTCAAATCCACACCGGCCGCATCAACCTGACCACCAATGCGGCTGCGCAACAATTTCCCGCCCGGCAACTCAGCCTAGAGACTCAGACATACTGATGCCTGATTGGCTGAGCGGCCGGGCAGGCAGGGCTCAGGGCTCCCGAGGCTAGCCTCCGGTGGGAGCAGTTATGGGCTGCATTAGAGACTGCTGCATTAGTTTTTATTCCCCACTGGGTGGCAGTCTTTAAAGCAGCCCATAACATAATTACATTCATATTGCGCAATGGAAGGACAGCTGGCCTCATACCTTCTTGCGCAATATGAATGCAATGTAGTAAGTAAAGTTAAATTAAATAAACAATAAAATTGCATTGCAATAAGAAGCATAATTTGGTGGAGGGGTGGGGGGGTAGGGGGGGTCACCTTTCATATGTAAAAAAAAAAAAAAGAAGAAAAAAAAACAACATTTTTTTTTTTTTTTTTTAATGAAAAAATAGATGTAATTCCCACATTGGCCAGGGGAGGCGCTGCCTCCCCTGCCTCTAATGAATGCACGTCACTGCTGTATGTGTATGAGAGACATAATGATCAGATGTGTGGATATACATATGTATTTCTGTATTATGTAGGAGTATATATATATATATATATATATATTAAAATTATGGGGGGGAAGATAAAAAACTGAAATTAAAATTCTCCATATCTTAAAATTAAACCAATGTAAATAATTGCATAGGAAATTAGTACATCTAGGCAAGTATCCCTGCTTGCTCTCCCCCATAAATTCCTAATATGCAATGATTCCAATGCACAAGAGAATTGTGGGTAAGATATGCAAATTCTCAGTTTTTTTGCTTTAAAAATACTGTTTTAACACAGCGATCCTTTTAAACAGGATTTTGACAGCAAACCAGAAATTACTCACTAGACAAGCCTGTTTGGTTCTTTTTAGAACTCATTAGTAGAAGATAGATTTCTGGTTGCTGCATTGGAAAAGCTATTTTCATGGTTAAACCAAAATTCATTAAAATTATGGGGGGGGGGGGGGGGGGGGGGAAACTGAAATTAAAATCCTCCATGTCTCAAAATTAAATCAATGTAAATCATTGCATAGGAAATTAGTACATCTAGGCAAGTATCCCCGCTTGCTTTCCCCCAGAAATTCTTAATATGCAATGTTTCCAATGCACAAGAGAATTGTGGGTAAGATATGCAAATTCTCAGTTGTTTTGCTTCAAAAATACTGTTTTATCACAGCGATCCTTTTAAACAGGAATATGACAGCAAACCAGAAATCACTCACTAGACAAGCCTGTTTTGTTCTTTTTAGAACTCATCAGTAGGAGATAGATTTCTGGTTGCTGCATTGGAAAAGCTATTTTCATGGTTTAACCATAATTCATTAAAATTATGGGGGGGGGGGGGAGATAAAAAACTGAAATTAAAATCCTCCATGTCTCAGAATTTGCATACCTAATTTGCATATCTTACCCACAATTCTCTTGTGCATTGGAAACATTGCATATTAAGAATTTCTGGGGGAAAGCAAGCGGGGATACTTGCTTAGATGTACTAATTTCCTATGCAAATATTTACATTGATTATATATATATATATATATATATATATATATCACCCCCACTCAAATTAATAGTGTACGTGATCCTACTCTCCTTCATTTAAATGTGCCTTTACTTTTTTGTGTTATAAGAACATTATACATTCATTTTTTCTTTGCATAAATGTTTTGTAGATGATCTATTTATAAAGCCCATAAAGTTTTTTTTTTTTTAAATGTATAAATTTGCTTATTTTTTTAAATAACATTGCTCTGATTTTCAGACTCCTAACCAAGCCCCAAACTTGTATTTGTATACCGTCAGCTACCTTCTCCATCTTGTTCCTGTTTGTGCAAAGGGTCTTTTCATATGGAGAAGAAGAGGAAAGGGGGGGAGTGTCTTATTTCCCACTTGCAGTGGGCTTTCCATCTGCCTTTTCAACAGAGCTAAACTGAAAGCTTCTAAGTACATTTTTAAACCATTTTATACTGGATTTTTAATATCAGTATCTGTGCATCTTATTCTTTATAGTAGTGTCCATTACATGCAGTTATATGAAAATTAGTGTATACTGTCCCTTTAAGGCAATTCATCAGAGTAATTAGAGTGTATTTTTGTGTGTGGGTATATATATATATATATATATGTGTGTGTGTGTAGATATATATTTATCAATGTAAAAATTTGCACAGTAAAGGAGTACATCTAAGCAAGTATCCCCACTTGCTTTCCACCAGAAATTCTTAATATACAATGTTTCCAATGCACAAGAGTATTGTGGGTAAGTTATGCAAATTCTCATTTTTTTTTTGCTTCAAAAATACTGTTTTGACACAGCGATCCTTTTAAACAGGATTATGACAGCAAACCAGAAATCACTCACTAGACAAGCCTGATTCATATATATTTAAAATTATTATTATTTTTTTTTTTTTTTTTTTTTTTTTTTATTTAACTCATCAGTAGGAGATAGATTTGTGGTTGCTGCACTGGTAAAGCTATTTTCATGATTAAAGCAAAATTCATTAAAATTATGGGGGGAGA
Source organism: Bombina bombina (assembly GCF_027579735.1). NCBI lineage: Eukaryota > Metazoa > Chordata > Amphibia > Anura > Bombinatoridae > Bombina > Bombina bombina. The sequence goes on from NC_069506.1 coordinate 20,957,669, forward strand.
TAAAAAACTGAAATTAAAATCCTCCATGTCTCAAAATTAAATCAATGTAAATATTTGCATAGGAAATTATTACATCTAGGCAAGTATCCCCGCTTGCTTTCCCCCAGAAATATATACAATGTCTCCAATGCACAAGAGAATTGTGGGTAAGATATGCAAATTAGATATGCAAATTCTAATTTTTTTTTGCTTCAAAAATACTGTTTGACACAACGATCCTTTTAAACAGGAATATGACAGCAAACCAGAAATCACTCACTAGACAAGCCTGTTTCGTTCTTTTTTTTTTGTTACTGTCATATTTCTGTTTAAAAGGATCGCTGTTTCAAAACAGTATTTTTGAAGCAAAAAACTGAGAATTTGCATATCTAATTTGCATATCTTACCCACAATTCTCTTGTGCATTGGAATTATTGTATATTAAGAATTTCTGGGGGAAAGCAAGCGGGGATACTTGCCTAGATGTACTAATTTCCTATGCAAATATTTACATTGATTTAATTTTGAGACATGGAGAATTTTAATTTCAGTTTTTTTATCTCCCCCCATAATTTTAATGTATTTTGGTTTAACCATGAAAATAGCTTTTCTAATGCAGCAACCAGAAATCTATCTCCTACTGATGAGTTATGAAAAGAATGAAACAGGCTTGTCTAATGAGAGAATTCTGGTTTGCTGTCATATTCCTGTTTAAAAGGATTGCTGTGTCAAAACGGTATTTTTAAAGCAAAAAAACTGAGAATTTGCATATCTTACCCACAATTCATTGCATTGGAAACGTTGTATATTAAGAATTTCTGGGGGAAAAGCATGCGGGGATGCTTGCCTAGATGTACTCATTTTCTGTGCAAATATTTACATTGATTTAATTTTGAGACATGGAAGATTTAAATTTCATTTTTTTTTAGCACGCACACACACAATTATTATTTATATTGTAGCTATATTAGGGTTTATTTTACAGGTAAGTATTTAGTTTTAAATAGGATTAATTTAGTTAATAAAAGTTATAATATTTAGATGTATTTAATTAATATTTAAGTTAGGGGGGTGTTAGGGTTAGGGTTAGACTTAGGTTTAGGGGTTAATAATTTTATTATAGTGGCGGCGGTGTAAGGGGGGCAGGATAGGGGTTAATAGGTATTATGTAGGTGGCGGCGGGTCTGGGAGCGACGGTTTAGGGGTTAACATATTTATTATAGTGGCGGCGGGGTCTGGGAGCGGCGGTTTAGGGGTTAATCAGTTTATTAGAGTGGCGGTGGGCTCCGAGAGCGGCGGTTTAGGGGGTAATACATTTATTTAGTTGCGGCGGTGTAAGGGGGGACAGATTAGGGGTGTTTAGACTCGGGGTACATGTTAGGGTGTTAGGTGTAGACAGCTCCCATAGGAATCAATGGGATGTCGGGCAGCAGTGAACATCAACTTTCGCTATGGTCAGACTCCCATTGATTCCTATGGGATTGAAAACCAGGTACGCTGGGCTGGAAAAGTGCCGAGCGTACCTGCTAGTTTTTTGATAACTAGCAAAAGTAGTCAGATTGTGCCGAACTTGTGTTCGGAACATCTGTAGTGACGTAAGAATCGATCTGTGTCGGACTGAGTCCGGCGGATCGAAGCTTACGTCACTAAATTCTACTTTTGCCGGTGTGTAGGGCTTGATAACTAAGGCGAATCAGCCTCGCCACAAATACGCTGCGGAATTCCAGCGTATTTGAGGTTGACTGCTTGATAACTAGAGGCCATGGTCATGTTCAAGAAACCAGCTTGATATGATTTGAGCTTTGTGACATGGTGCATTATCCTGCTGGAAGTTGCCATCAGAAGATACAATACTCAGGAAGGCTGTGGCATCTAAACAATGTTCAATTGGTACTAAGGGGCCCAAAGTGTGCCAAGAAAATATCCCCCACACCATTACACAACCACCAGCCATATCCTTTGATACAAGGCAGAATGGATCCATGCTTTTATGTAGTTTACGCCAAATTCTGACCCTACCATCTGAATGTCACAGCTGAAATCGAGACTCATCAGACCAGGCAACGCTTTTCCAATCTTCTATTGTCCAATATTGGTGAGCCTGTGTGAATTGTAGCCTCAGTTTCCTGTTCTTCACTGACAGGAGTGGCACCCGGTGTGGTTTTCTGCTGCTGTAGCCCATCTGCTTCAAGGTTCAACGTGTTGTGCATTCAGAGATGGTATTTTACATACCTTAGTTGTAACAAGTGGTTATTTGAGTTACTGTTGCCTTTCTATCATCTCAAACCAGTCTGTCCATTTTCCTCTGACATCAACAAGGCATTTCCGTCCACACAACTGCCGCTCACTGGATATTTTCTCTTTTCAGACCATTCTCTTTAAACCCTAGAGATGGTTGTGCGTGAAAATCCCAGTAGATCAGCAGTTTTTGAAATACTCAGACCAGCCCGTCTGGCACCAACAATTATGCCACGTTCCAAGTCACTTAAATCCCCTTTCTTCCCTATTCTGGTTCTCGGTTTGAACTTCAGCAAGTCGTCTTCATTGAGTTGCTGCCATAAGATTGGCTGATTGGCAATATGTTTTACCAAGCAATTGAACAGGTGTACCTAATAAAGTGGCCAGTGAGTGTATATACACACACACACACACATATATATATATATATATATATATATATATACAGTATCTCACAAAAGTGAGTACACCCTTCACATTTTTGTAAATATTTTATTATATCAACACTGAAGAAATTAGACTTTGCTACAATGTAAAGTAGTGAGTGTACAGCCTGTAGAATACTGATGTACAGTATGTAGGAGGCATATACAGGCTCCTACACACACAGATATATATATGTGTGTGTTACAACTATCCAATAGTGACATCACTATCTATAGTAACCTCTACTCTTCACAGTCAGTATATAAATACAGTGCACGGGAGAGGGTGTCGTCACCACCCCTAATAATATTGAAAATAATGTAACAAATCCCAGCACTATGATACAGAATATTGTGATTGAACAATATACAATATATACACTTGGTCCTAGACAAAAAATGTGTCAAGAGGCCCCAAACATTTACACAATTACCCAACCATCATGCATACATACAAGATCAAAACACCCCCAAGGCGTCCCAAAGGGAGACTTCGGTCATCAACTGTCGAGTGTTAGTAAAGGAAAATAAGAATGTTAGTCTGCAATGCAGTAAATAGACTAACATGATTATTTTCCTTTATTAACTCTGGACAGTTGATGACTGAGGTCCCCCTTTGGGACGCTTGGGGTGTTTTGATCTTGTATGTATGCATGATGGTTGGGTGATTTTGTAAATGTTTGGGATCCCTTGACACATTTCTTGTCTAGGACCAAGTGTATATATTGGATATTGTTCAATCACAATAAATATTCTGTATCATAGTGTTGGGATTTGTTACATTATTTTCAATATTATTAGGGGTGGTGACGACACCCTCTCCCGTGCACTGTATTTATATACTGACTGTGAAGTGTAGAGGTTACTATAGATAGTGATGTCACTATTGGACAGTTGTAACACACACATATATATTTGTGTGTGTAGGAGCCTGTATATGCCTCCTACATACTGTATATCAGTATTCTACAGGCTGTACACTAACTACTTTACATTGTAGCAAAGTGTAATTTCTTCAATGTTGATATAATAACATATTTACAAAAATGTGAGGGGTGTACTCACTTTTGTGAGATACTGTATATATACTGTATATATATGTGTGTGTGTGTATACACTCACTGGCCACTTTATTAGGTACACCTATTCAATTGCTTGGTAAAACAAATTGCCAATCAGCCAATCTTATGGCAGCAACTCAATGAAGACGATGTAAAGGAAATAACAGAAGTATATTGCAAAGTTGTTTTATTGCGCATAACGAAACATGTTATATAAAAATCTGAAGATGTTTACATTCCCTTTAAATGTGAGCAGCTCAGCATAGGGGTGGAAATGACTCAGTAGTTAAGAGGTTAAAATCATAAAAGTTTAATTTCTCTTTTGACTTACATATCCCTTTAACCACAATGACTTTAATAAACTGGATGACAACATTTTGGGATCCTTGTGTTTATATTTATGTTGCTGTCTCTGTGTAGGGCAAGTTCACTGCAGATCACTTGTCTGTCTGTAAAGAAGCAGATGTTAAAAGATCTGCCTGGTTCAGTTACAGTGAGACTGAAGAAGACCTCTGGTAAGATCTGTAATGAAACATCAGGGATCCTCATAATGAATAAAGAGGTGAGCGAGATATAAATACACATATTTTATCTTCCTTTGTGTTTGTAAAAGAAACCAAATATCTCAGTGATTTCTTATGGTGAACACTAAGTCACGCCAAAATGTGTCAGCTAGAATGCAGTGACAATACTTAAAGGGACAGTCTACACCAGAATTTTTATTGTTTTAAAAAGATAGATAATCCCTTTATTACCCATTCCCCAGTTTTGCATAACTAACACAGTTATAATAATGTACTTTTAACCTCTGTGATTATCTTGTATCTAAGCCTCTGCAAACTGCCCCTTTATTTCAGTTCTTTTGACAGACTTGCAGTCTAGCCAATCAGTGCCTGCTCCCAGATAACTTCACGTGCACGAGCACAGTGTTATCTATATGAAATACGTGCACTAACACCCTCTAGTGGAGAAAAACTGTTAAAATGCAATCTGAAAAGAGGTGGCCTTCAAGGTCTAAGAAATTAGCATAAGAACCTCCTAGGTTAAGCTTTCAACTAAGAATACCAAGAGAACAAAGCAAAATTGGTGATAAAAGTAAATTGGAAAATTGTTTAAAATCACATGCTCTATCTGAATCATGAAATTTTATTTTGGCCTAGACTGTCACTTCATGTATTTTATGCTGCTACTTTTGTTAATACAAATTACATTTTGTTGCTCCTTCCTTCATTGCTTATATAATAAAATAACTAACTACATTGACTTTTTAAGACTTTGGCGTATTTTCTGTTCATGTTCTGTGGTTTGTGGGTTGTACTGGATAAAGACTGAAAATCGTAAATTGGTTTAGAGACGAAAACTACAGAATATGTGACCATTTCATATTTCTTTTTAGAAATACTCAGTTTGATGACATTGCAGTTTATTTCGATGAGGAGGAATGGGGCTGTATAAATAAAGAGCAAAAAGATCTTTATAAGGAAGTTATTATGGAGAATTGCTGGACGCTTAGATCTCTAGGTAAGAATTATTTACTAATTGATTTTATTAAAGGGACATGAAATCCAACATTTTTAATTCATAATTCAGATAGAAAATAAAATTTTAAACACATTTCAAATTTACTTCTGTTATCAAATTAGCTTCATTCTCTTGGTATTATTTGTTGAAGGAGCAACAATGCATTACTGGGCGCTAGCTGAACACATTACGTGAAACAATGACAAAAAAGCATTTTTGTGGATCATGAAAGAATTTTTTTGAGTTACATGTCCCTTTAATATGACAGAATAGATATGACACTTGTGTCCCACTTCAAGGGATTAAATAAATGCTATGGATACTGATTTATTAAAAGAAAAAATTAACCTGATATAATATGCAGATGTATTTTTTAAAATTATGTTAGTTGTCTTAATATTGAAGAAATAAGTGTAAAGTTTTACTTTATAAAACGAGTTTATCTTACCTAATTTCTGTCTGATGACATTTGGGGACACATATAAAACAGGCAGTACAGTGTCCAAACACCGAACAGGGAAAAAAACAACAATAAAAGTATCCACACATCTTATTAAAGACAAATAAAATAATGGTTTGAAAGTTGCTATTTTGTAAGCTATGATTTGTTCACCCATTTAAAGAAAATCTGCTTTAAATCTCAAACCAGAATCCCATTGCTTAAATGGTCATTAAACACAATTTTTTTCTTTCATGATTTAGATAGATAATACCATTTTAAACAACTTTCTATTTTACTTCTATTATCTAATTTGCTTCATTCTCTTGATATTCTTTCCTGAAAAGCATATCTAGATAGGCTCAGTAGCTTCAGATTGGTGGCTGCACATATTTGCCTCATGTGATTGGCTCACCCATGTGCATTGATATTTCTTTAACAAAGGATATCTAAAGACTGAAGCAAATTAGATAATAGAAGTTAATTGATATGTTGTTTAAACTTGTATTATCTATCTGAATCATGAAAGAAAAATGTGAGTTTAATGTCTCTTTAAGTTGTTTTGTATACATGTTTGTAGGACTTGTCCATGTGAAACCTTCAGTTGTCTCAAAGACAAGGAGAGGACCCATATGTGTGCAACCAGCAATAAAAGGAGGAAACTTCCACAAGTATCATCAAAAGTAAGTAAAGGGTTAATTCCCCTTTAAAATAACCTCTTTTAGCTGGTGCAAAGAATACATTTAACATCCCTTTAAAACAGTATCAATTAATATAAGTTTCTAAATATATAATGCAGCCAAAGCTTACCTGCAAAACGGTTTCTGTTTTAACCCCCATTAACCCCTTTAATTTAGGCATAGTTTTGTATGTATATTTCCATATATGGAAGGTGCTATCCAGGCCATAGCTTCAGCAGAATGCACTTGTGCACATGCACGGTAGGTGGCAGAGTCACATGACACTTGACTAAAGCAGTGCACAGTATAATGCTGAAGCTTTCACAAAGCATGTGACATTATCCCCATGGAAACAAGCAAGCTCTTAGCAACAAACAATAGCAATACCTGCTGTCCCTCCTCAACCCCCTTGCTTGCATAAGTAATTATCCTCATGTGCACACTTGTTACATAATACCACAAGTTTTGGAGTAGAACACTGGTAAGGGGGTGGAGCAGGCAAAATTGGCAACACCAAAGTGTAAGTAATTTTTCAGATTTTTGGAAATTTTATTAAAATACTTCTAAGCTTTTTTATACTTTTTTTTTAATTATTACACTGTTTTACCTTAGTTGACCTTTCTATAATATGCACATAACTCAAAATGTTTTATGGCTTTTTATCTGATGAAATTATATAATCTCTGTTCTATTTCTAGTCAGGTTAAGCATTGACTTGGAACACCTGTGGAGATATTCACAGAGCACCTGACTGTGGGTTGGAAGCTACCTGTACTATACAATTTTATGGAGAAGTTAGCCAGATAATCATAAAACCAGCAAACAATAACCAGAAGAGACACATAGATATATCAGAGGAATCATCTGAAGAGGAAACTTGTAGAGATCCACCCCTGTACGATAATGAGACACATCAGATCTATTGTTCAGGTCAATGACCATTTGTGTGTTCTGATTGTGGGAAGAGTTTTACTAGTAGATCAAATCGTATTATACATCAGAGAATTCACACTGGAGAGAAACCATTTGTCTGCATGGAATGTGGGAAAAGTTTTGTCAGTAACAGGAATCTTGTAATACATAAGAGAGTTCATACTCATGAAAAAACGCTTGCGTGTACTGAGTGCGGGAAAGCTTTGTCTAGTAGTGGAAATCTTGTTCAACATATGAAACTCCATACAGTAGAAAAGCAAGTAACTTGTACCGATTGTGGGAAATGTTTTATTAGTAGCTCACGCCTTAATGTACACAAGAGAATTCACACAGGAGAAGCACCATATGCCTGTTCTGATTGCGGGAAACGGGTTAAACAGCTAACTTCTCATAACATACATAGGATAAGTCACACCGGAGAGAGATTTCCATGTCCTGAATGTGGGAAATACTTTGTTCATAAAATATTGCTTAAGGCTCATAGGAAGATTCATACAGGAGAAAAACTATTTTCATGTTCTGATTGTGGGAAATGTTTTATTCATTGGTCAAGTTTTATTTTACATACAAGAACACATACGGGGGAAAGGCCATTTGAATGTTCTAATTATGGCAAATGTTTCAAGCGGGCATCTGCTCTGGCTGTACATAAGAGATCTCACACAGGGGAAAGGCTGTTTGTATGTCTTGATTGTGGAAAATGTTTTATTCAGTTTGTCTAGTAGTGGAAATCTTGTTCAACATATGAAACTCCATACAGTAGAAAAGCAAGTAACTTGTACCGATTGTGGGAAATGTTTTATTAGTAGCTCACGCCTTAATGTACACAAGAGAATTCACACAGGAGAAGCACCATATGCCTGTTCTGATTGCGGGAAACAGGTTAAACAGCTAACTTCTCATAACATACATAGGATAAGTCACACCGGAGAGAGATCTCCATGTCCTGAATGTGGGAAATACTTTGTTCATAAAATATTGCTTAAGGCTCATAGGAAGATTCATACAGGAGAAAAACTATTTTCATGTTCTGATTGTGGGAAATGTTTTATTCATTGCTCAAGTTTTATTTTACATACAAGAACACATACGGGGGAAAGGCCATTTGAATGTTCTAATTATGGCAAATGTTTCAAGCGGGCATCTGCTCTGGCTGTACATAAGAGATCTCACACAGGGGAAAGGCTGTTTGTATGTCTTGATTGTGGAAAATGTTTTATTCAGAAAACATCTCTTAATGATCATAAACAAATTCACGCAGAAGAGAGACCATTCTCATGTTCCCAATGTGGGGAATCTTTTGCCAACAATGGAAATCTTGTAAAACATAAGAGAATTCATAATGGTGATGAACAGATTTGCATATTATAAATGTGGGGAGTCATTTTCCAGAAAGTTTTATTGCATTACAAATAAGGAATCCTATCAGAAAAATACAGTTTGCATGTGCAAAATGCAGAAAAAGTTTCTGCTTCTAATTCACTGAGTGAGAGTTTTCTGATCTTTTTTAAGAAGTGTTGAAACCCAGGTACATTCTCTTTGCTATGCATTGGTGTAGCTCTGCCAGTCTAGTATAGTATTGGGCATGGGGCTACAGATGCACCTATATTTATGTGTTGTACAGAGGAAATTTTCAGCAATGTGAAGATCTCAAAGCACCAGCCCCAGGGCCATATGCGGCCCTCAAGATAGTTTCACCTGGCCCTCCCTTGTTTAATAGGTAAAGTATTAATTTGGAAAAACCGTTGGTAACACAATCGTATCTGTGTCTTTCACAGATATTTTAAAGTATTAATTTGGGCTGTCAATTGTTGTTTTGTTAGGGTTCTAAGAGGTGTAACTAGTTGATGTTCTGTATAGGAACTCACAAAATAAATATAAAGACAAGTGTCCAGTGTAGACTCCCACCATGCACTGCTTGGATAAATGTATTTTTTTACACTTATACAGTTCCAGAATGATCACTTCACTTGGCACTTACAAGTTAGATATAGACAACTGTGTAGATCTATTGTGGGCTACAACTCCCACTATGCACTACTACTTGTGTAAATGTCACTTCCAGTTCTTAGTATATCCAGTTCTGAGGTTCAAGCGCCCCCATGGGAGAAGAACACTTAGCCAGTGACCCCCAGATACATTGAGCTTGATACCCCTGTACTAAACATAACAGATTCTTTTTGTACAAAAGGTGGTTTATTTCAGCAAAAACCTCAGTGCTTTACAAGCTAAAATTTAGTTCACAATGGTGGTGATTATTCATGCAGCAACAGTTACTGGATAAGCAGTTAGGTTAGTTGCTCTAAAACAAAATGATTCAAACATTTTATAAATACTGTAAAGTAAATGGAAGATATGTTGTTTTAATTTCTTTCCTCTGCAAATATGATCCTTTGTCTGTAAACGGTTGGTCTTTCATTGTATTATTCTCCAGTTAAAGGGGCATAATCATCAAAAATTGTGTGTTTAACAGCATTTCAATTTCTATTTGAAGCACTTTTGCAATAACTTTTGTTTTAGAGGTATATACACAGCTACATCGGGCCCGGATAAATGCCTATGTGAGGAGGGGCCAATGACCTCACTCTAGGCTTAGGGGCGATAATTACTTTCGGTGAGGAGGATGAGCAGCAAACGTCTACATCAGGACCAGTTTCAACGGAACAGGTAGGGGGGTTTGGATGTTTTAACACAATTGCTTAGGGCTTTAGTTCCTGAGGGTAGTAGTTTTAATGGTAATGTCTTAGAAAATAGGCCTGTTGTAGAAGCTGGGGATAGGGAGGAGTTGGGTAGAACTAGACTAGATAGGGGTTTTAGAGACGTTAGTTTAGCTGCTAATATTAGAGGGTTAGCTAACAGGGATTACGCATCCTCTCAGTCTCAGGATATTCAAGGTGAAAGGAAAAGGCAGGAAGGCAGATCCAGGATACCGGTGTCACGGCGGCGGGTAAGATCCCGTTCGCCTATTAATTACAGAAAGAGTCAGGAATCAGGAGAATCTTCAGTGTGGGGAACTCTGGATAGACAGTTGAGGGATAAAGGGAGATCCAGAAGGTCTAGAACCCCTGAGAAAAGGAGATACAAAGAAAGAGAGTGTCTGAGGCAGGGCAGTGAGTCAGTACCCCTGGACACAAGGAGTGAAACGGTCACATCAAGGGAGACCTCTAAAGTTCCCATTAATGCAGGTGAGAGTATCAGTGCCGTTTCTTTGCCTAATGTGAGTGTTTCTGATGCTAAGTGTGACGTTACGTTATGTTGAAAGGTTTAAAAGAAAGCTGATTTCTCAGCTGGAAAGTAGTTATCAATCCAGCGTTGGAGGCCCTTCGGGTCCTGTTGGTGTATGGGTAGCCCAGAATGTGGCTTCTGGGGGTGGTCCCCTGGAGCAAGCTAGTTCTGTGGTGTATGGTAACTTGAGTGTGGCCAGTCAGTTTAGGGTATCTGATCAAGCTTTTAGGTGTCCATGCCTGTGTTCGGTTGGTCCTTTGGGCATTCATTTAGCTAAGGATGTTAAAGAAAAGATTTGGAAGCGGGAGTTCGTGGAAATATTTTCACTTCTTCCTGTTGATCAAATTTTTGATATTATGGATGATTCCAAGAGTGAATCGGGTAAAAAAAGAGGAGGATGAGCGCAGGAGGAGGTTTAGGAAATTGCCGAAAACATTGTCTAATTGGTCGAAAGCTTTTTGCATTTTGGCTAGTGTAATCGGTGAGAAGAACCCAGAACTATGTTCTTCTTTATTTTGCTATCTGGATGAGATCGCAGGCGCCTGCCGTACATATGGCGGTCTCGCCTGGTGGAAATATGACGAGCAGTTCCGTCAGTGGATGTTGGTTCAGCCCGAAATGAGATGGGATGACAGGGACATGGGCATATGGTTGGAGCTTATGACTCCATTGAGGTCGGGTCAGCCCTTTCGGGGACAGGGGGGGTGGAATCAGTGCCCCCTCTACAGCATCCTCAGCAGTGGCCTTCAGAAAAGGGCTTTGCTTTCAGTTCAATGAAGGGATCTGTAAGTTCTGGTCAGCTTGTAAATACAAGCATGAATGTACCTTCTGTGGAGGAATCCATTCAAGTTCCAAATGCTTTAAGAAAGCTAAATCCTTCTCGAAAGGTGACAGCATTGTTCAAGGCCAAGACACCAGTGAGAGTAGGAAGGATGGCGCCTTGGTTAAAATTGTACGGTAGGAGAAGGGGTAGGGCAGTTGATGCGGAAATTCTGTACAAGGGTTTTAGTGACGGTTTTTGTATTCCTTTTATTGAAGGTATCGAATCTGTTTTTTCAGGTAATTTGAAGTCTGCTAGGGATTTGCCTGGTGTGATGGCGAAAAAAATACAAAAAGAGGTCTCTTTGGGCAGAATGGCGGGTCCTTTTTCAGTCCCTCCGTTTGAGAATTTAAGAGTGTCCCCTTTGGGTGTTGTTCCTAAGAAGGTTCCGAATCAGTATAGATTAATTCATCATTTGTCTTTTCCGAAAGGTTTTTAGGTAAATGATGGTATTGATCCTGAGTTTTCTGCGGTAATATATGCCTCTTTTGATAAGGCCTTGGACTTGGTAAAGGAAGCTGGTCCTAACGCTTTGTTGGCTAAAGTGGATATTGAGTCGGCTTTCAGGCTTTTGCCTGTTCATCCTTCTTGCCATCATTTGTTGGGCTGTTTTGTTGGAGGTTCATATTTTGTGGACTTATGTTTACCTATGGGCTGCTCAATTTCTTGTGCGTTCTTTGAGAAATTTAGTTGTTTTGTTGAATGGGTAGTCAAACAGATTTCGGGGCTGTCATCGGTCTTCCATTATTTGGATGCCTTCCTTTTTGTGGGCGCTTCTGGGCAGAATTTGTGTCAAATTCTTATGGATTCCTTTCTTACGTTTGCTAGGGATTTTGGTATCCCTATAGCTTGTGATAAAACAGAAGGTCCTTCCTCTGTGATTAGTTTTTTGGGTATTTGTATTGATGCTGTATCTATGGAATGTAGGCTTCCTGAAGATAAGATTCGGGATTTGGTTTGTTCGATCGATGAGGCTCTTATGAGGAAAAAACTTTCCTTAAGAGAGAATCAGTCTTTAGTTGGTAAGCTAAACTTTGCCTGTAAGATCATTCCACTTGGCAGAATCTTTTGCAGAAGGCTGTCACTAGCGACTATTGGAGTTAAGATTCCTCATTTTAGGATCTGTTTATCTGTTCAAGTGAAGGAAGATTTGAGAGATTTCAATGGTAGATCCTTAATTCAGTCTTCTGAGATTTTGAATAGAGAGCCTCATTTATTCACTGATGCTTCAGGGGCACATGGTTTTGGTGCCCTGTTTGGGAGTAAATGGTGTGCTGGTTCATGGCCTGAGTCTTGGGCGGCTTCTGGTTTAACAAAAAATCTTGTCTTTCTGGAATTATTTCCACTAGTGGTAGCTTTAAAAATTTGGGATGTTGAATTTGAAAACAGAAAGGTGGTTTTTCATTCGTATAATATGGGAGTTGTTTTTGCTATCAACCGTCTGTCATCCAGTTCTAAACCAGTGATTGGGTTGCTCAGAATGTTTGTTTTCGAATGTCTGAAGCATAATGTGTATTTTAGAGCTGTTCATGTACCTGGAAAGGAGAATGTGGGGGCTGACGCTCTTTCTCGTTTTCAGTGGCGGAGATTCCAGGAGGCAGTACCAAATGCAGAAAGGATTGGTTCTCCTTGCCCGGAAGAAATGTGGTATCTGAGTTTCCTAGAATCTTGAGGTTGGTGAGGGGAGAAGAGTTTGATTGACATGATAAAGCGGGATGTCATGAGGTTGAGGGAGTTATTTCCTCGCATCATTATAGTCTGGTCTGACATTGAATGCAGGCTATGCTGGAGATCAGCATGGGATGAAAAAAGATTGGATTCATCTAGAAAGAAGGTCAATAGGACGATAACTAGTTTTGTGTCCAGAATGGGTGGTTGTGCAATTCGGCATGTGGAATTTGAAGGGGAATCTGGTAGATGCTTCTTCTTAAAAGACGGTGTGCACCTTAATGAAATTGGACTCCATCTCTTTAATTTTAATATTAGCGAAGGGGTGAAAAAAGCCCTAGCCCTGTGGGTTGGTGCTCGAAAGTAATTTGAGCAGTGGCGGGATGCTAGCCTGAAAGTTTAAATGATTATTGTGGGTACCTCCTCATGTATGGGGAGAGGTTATGGCTGGGGGCGAGCCTAGCAGAGAGACAGTGGAAGGCACGTTATGTGGTTTAGTGCAAGCACCTTTAAGTGAAGTATTGTTGTTTTTTAATAAAGTTTAACTTCATTTAATTTAAATAATAAAGGCGGGCTGTGGCCTTTTTTCACCCATGTCTGTGTCTTTATTATATTTTATTATATGTTATAATGCCTAGATGTGTGGTCATGCTTGTGCACTGTGCGCACCCGCAATTAAACACTGTGCCTGCTCAGAGAGCTGTCAGTCGCTTACATGCGGCAAACTGAGTCACAAAGCACCAGTGGCATGGTGTTTGGATGTGGGTGCACAGGGCATGCACAGCATATGTGTGTATGCTGCTGAAATGGTAATACCTTTTACTAAAAGTGTTTTGGCTGATTCAGGTATACTGCAAAAATGCTTCTATTTAAAACTGAAATTCTCTCATGCACTTTTCAGTTTAGACTACCATGCTCCTTTAAGATTTACATTTCTATGGCATACCAAGCTTTTACAGTAAACGTATGAAGGAAAAAGACGGATAAAACACTGTAGGCTATATCACTCTGTGCCTCCCCGCTGTGTGTTTAACCCTTCCTTTCCCCTAAAGCTATGTTTTCTCTTTTATTGTACGTATCGCTTCGCGTGTACTGCACTGTATATATCTGTATGTGCGTTATTCTGCTAGATTCTGCTGTAGCACACAGGGGCATTACACAGGGACCTAGGGAGGCTTGCCAGCATCCATGCGCATACACAGATATGTTTCCTTGTGGACAAAGAAGAAAAAAGCCTGATTATAATAATGTAGACAATCCTACAAAATATAAATTTATAATTTAAACACTCACACTGTTTTCTGCTCTAAAGCAGGTATCTAGCGAGAGAAGTGATTGTCATTTTTATGTCCCCCATATGATATATTTTAAGAAAAGAGACACTGCTCCTTATTATGTGAAGATTTAAAGGGGCAGTATACACCAACATTCATATTACTGCATGTAATAGACACTACTATAAAGAATATGCTCAGATACTGATCTAAAAACCCAGTTTAAAACCTTTTATAAACTGACTTAGAAGCTCCCAGTTTAGCAATGTTGATGAGGTTAGGCTGGGAAACCCACTGAAAGGAGAAAGCAGAAAGAGGCAGACACTCCCCCTCCCCCCTCCTGTGCATATGAAAAGACCCATTACACAACTAGGAGTCTGTATACATCAGTATACATCTAAAACTTTGGGGCTTGGTTTGGAGTCTTAAAATCAGCACAATGTTATTTAAAAATAAGCAAAACTATACATTGTTACCAAAACACTCCCATATGGGCTTTATAAATGGATCATCTAAAAAGAAAAATCTAGTGTACAATGTCCCTTTAACTGTGTGTTGGTTTATTTTAATAGAGAGTGTGGTGCAGTCTGCGTAATCAATGCTAAGTGTCTAGTGGATTTAATATTCACTATTATTCATCAGTTATTGGGGGTCTCATAGATATAATGTGGATTTAACTTTTGGCCTGAACGGTTCCCTGTTATTTACATCAGTCACATGGTATTTAACTAGAGCATATTCTTCTCTTTACAGTAGTCCCATGGTTGTAAGGATTTACTTTTGGCTGAGAGAACAGTTTTAAGGCCATACTGGATTTATTAATCTAAACCCAGTGTCTAATAGACTTGCCCCTCATTATTGTATAAGGGCTGTTTTAGAGTCTCAATCCCCAGGGTCAGACTTTAACCCGACGAGCATCAGCTTTCTCTTTTTGCCCCTGTTCTACACAGTTTGCTCAGGTGTTGTCCCTCTCCATTGTAGCATTGGCCATACAATGAGTTGTAGGTTTTGATCACAGTGCTGTACACAGTTACGATGTTCCTATCAACACAGCCAGAACTTGGAACAGCACCGGGGTGTGCTGAGACACAAACTGAGTGAACTGGTGAGAGACAGTCGCTGCATGTTGTGGCATAGTCTGTATAGTGAGCATGTGCTGAGCACTTCAGAACATGCAGGTGAGTTGACTGGGCACTTACATACATTAGGTGCGTATAGCACACACAGCCTATATACCACCTTGTATAGGTTCCCAGCGGAGGTTGCGGCGCCCGGGGCAGGTATTGGAACAGATTGCTCTGTTCCAATACCTGCCCCGGGTGCCGCAACCGCCTCTGGGAACCTATACATGCCCCCCCCCCCTTATGTTGTACCTTTCTGAAGTACTTCCCACGTCCGGTACCAGGTAAAGTAATTTATGCAATTGCAATGGCAGATAGACTAAAAGGTTGAACACAAATAGTTGATGTAGGACAGGTAATAAGTTTGCAGCAGATAGCAGATGAAACATGGAATCTGAGCAGACTATTACCTGAAATTAACACAAATGAGCATTGCATGCAAAGGTTGGCAAAACGCAGACTCCTTATAAATACTTGTCTTTGCGATGTTTGTCAGAGACCATCATTGTTGGTTATGTATGCACAAGGAATAGATGGCAGTAGATGGTCTTGCAGGGGGTGCAACTACATGGTTTATAATTTGGCGACGCTAAACTCCACATTTACCTAAAGCTGCTTAGAGTGACACTACACTGCCATAATGGAATAAGTGTTAAAAACAGATACAGGAAGGAAAAAGGGTACTGGGGAGCTCATTAGCATATCTGTACCCAGAACTCCCTGTTCTATTGGAAACTCTTTGCTGAGGGTTTCTGTAGAGAGATGCGCATGCGCTGTGCAATGATCTTCAGTGTAGCACTCAGTAGGTGCAGAGCTGTAGAGGAAAAACACCATTGCACTGTATTGTCACTATATTTTGTACAATATTTGCTAATGCATTTTCCTCTAGTTTCAGTATTTGTTTAAACATCTCATAAAATAAAAGTTAATCAGTAACTGAGCAGATGCTGTTGACTCAGTAGTCATACCTGAGAGAAGCACTGCAGCAGAATGATAATACTGTTTGGTACAGGCTCTGCCAACCCTAATTCCTGCAGTGCTGGTCTCGGCTCAGTACAAGTCATATGACGGCATTTCTGCTGCTAGGCATCAAAACACTTCTCTGTGTATGAGGAGAAAATAAATACAGAAACGTGCAGCACCACCAGAGAGGGGTAGTATTTATATTATTATTGTAACCATTATTTATTTGTAAAGAGCCAACAGATTGCGCAGGGCTTTGTATAAAACTAACTAGTTAGTGCAAGAGGCTTTATACACAGTAATGGGGTTTAGAGACTGAAATCTATTTCCCCCACTAAGTAAAAAGACAAATTAGGGATATATGTGCAGCAGGACTGGACCACAAGGTATAGGAAATAAGACACCAAACAGAGGAAATTCAGCAATGATTTAATATCTCAATTCACCCTGTGAATGATCCTATATGGAAAGAGTTGGAAAATTAACTAAGGTCATCTTTACAACTTGTATTTCTGATGAGCAATATATTGCTGGTGAATAAGGGGTTAACTTGTAATGCCCTTTACACCCAACATCGCTGACCCCTATATTATATTTATTAACCCCTAATCTGCCATTTGAACAGGAAGCAAGTTGTTAGTATATCTAATGATTTACTGTCTCTGGTAATACATTAATCTGTAAGGTTCTTGTATATAATGACATCTTTTAATGCTGCAGGCATTTTATTTTGTACACACTGCAATCTTGCAGTTCTCTGGGCTCCCTTAAATGCGCCCTCATGTGGTGAAACTGAAGAATACACAACAGCTCTTGCATATATAGAACTTTCTTCGCTCCCATTTTAGGATTGGGAAGATTACTGAGGAATTTGGGTATAGTACCATATATTTTCTTATATAACTCCAGCAAAGAGCACCATATTTTTTATTTGTTTTTTAACTTATTCAAAGAGCACTTTTATTTGTCCTGCTTAACTCCACTCTTGCAAGGAGTACCACCCTTTTACCTGCATATCTCCAGCCTTGCAGCGCATCAATATACGTTTGTTTCCACATTAGGTCTCACTAAAAGCAAAGCACTCAAGAAATACAGAAAGATACTGTTAGAAATGATTTTATACATTTTGGTCTAGATTACAAGTGCAGTGCAATTGATAGAGCATGGATGCATTATTTTGAGATTTCTCTTGCTTAGTCAGTAAAGCACAATTGGTATTACAAGGTGTTAGTCAAATTGTTTAACCAAAGCATTTTTAACACAGCTGATATTTATATAGCACACCCTATACTTTTATACTTTTTCTATACATTTATTGGAAAGCGCTCATTGTGCTTGCAGTCACAAGCCTTTTAGCACTTTTGAAATACAGGTATTAACCACTAGACGCCGTTACTTTAACGCCTTTAGAATGAGTCGTCCTGCTCCCCTCCTTGTAGAAATGCAGGCTGTCTCACAGGAGCCAATCAGAGCCGTTTGGAGTCACGTGATGATCACAGTGACGATCACGTGACTTCCTGTAACCACTTTTGTTTAAGTTCCAAACTTAGATGGTTGCCTCCGTCCTGAAGGGGTTAAGTGATATCACTTGTCATGTTGCATTTACAAACATGGAAGGTGTAAAGTAAATAATTTGACCAAGAACTTCACTACTTGCACAGATTGTTTTAGTCACGTCAGCTTTGCACTTCAGTGTTATCCTGAATGAATTTAGTGTGGTCCCTCATAGATATCTATTATTTAAAGAAATTTGAAGCCCAACAATTTTCTTTTGTGATTCAATCAGAACAAAGTTTCCATTTTACTTATATTATACATTTGCTTCATTCCCGTGATATTTGGTGTTAAATAGATACTTAGGTAGGTATCTCGAGCACTTCATGGTAGGAAATAGTGCTCCAGATGCCTACCTAGTATCTCTTCAACACAGAATATCACGGGAATAAAGCACATTTATAATAGAAGTAAAATGGTATGCTCTGTCTCAATCACAAAATACATATTTGGGGTTTCATATCCCTTTAAGACCGCAGCTTCAAGAATGAAGCCCTTAGTGTCTACTTCCCATATTAGACAGATTTCTGACATCCCCATCTATTTTTATCTATTTATATCTTCTTTTTCTATCCAAATAGCCAATCTTTTCTCTTAAGCTTTAGGACCACTTAGGCTGTCATCACCTCTTCAGGATTTGAAATCGGTATTAGAGGTTTCTCATCATTATATGTTTGAAACTATACATAGCTTATCCTTACTTTTTTATGTTTTCTATAAAGAATAAAGAGACATTAAATTATGTCACGCACATAAAAGAGCACGGAAATAACTGCATTTTTGTTGGCATATAAGTCTTTTTATATGAGAATCATGTCTCAAAAATGTAGGCCGTTTAATAGCATGGTCAAAAGTCTGCTTATTTGTTGTGGAGATTTCCTCATCCAAATACAGGGACTATCTTAGTGCAGCCATGAGCTGAACAGCCATCGAAGCCTGTTGTCCCATCCCTAGATGCGTGACAAGGTGGTGTATAGGCTGTAACAACTAACAAAGTAATTGTAATGGAGTATACGATTAAGTATAAGTAGTTCTAATCTGCGTTTGAAATAATAACTCTGCTAAGTCGAAATACAGTAGTTAAATAAGTGATATAAAATAATGTTCCATATCATTCACACTATTATCTTTATTAAGAATTATATGTCACAAAAAAAAAGAAAAAAGGAATATCATGCATACAAATGGCTTGAGCTTAAATTAAAAACACTTAAACCAGGATGGAATAGTAGGATTCCCATCTAAGTTAATGCAGCTAGTGTAATATTAACCCCTTAATGACCACAGCACTTTTCCATTTTCTGTCCGTTTGGGACCAAGGCTATTTTTACATTTCTGCTGTGTTTGTGTTTAGCTGTAATTTTCTTCTTACTCATTTACTGTACCCACACATATTATATACCGTTTTTCTCGCCATTAAATGGACTTTCTAAAGATACCATTATTTTCATCATATCTTATAATTTACTATAAAAAAAATTATAAAATATGAGGAAAAATTGAAAAAAAACCCACTTTTTCTAACTTTGACCCCCAAAATCTGTTACATATCTACAACCACCAAAAAACACCTATGCTAAATAGTTTCTAAATATTGTCCTGAGTTTAGAAATACCCAATGTTTACATGTTCTTTGCTTTTTTTGCAAGTTATAGGGCAATAAATACAAGTAGCACTTTGCTATTTCCAAGCCATTATTTTTCAAAATTAGCGCTAGTTACATTAGAACACTGATATCTTTCAGGAATCTCTGAATATCCATTGACATGTATATATTTTTTTTTAGTAGACAACCCAAAGTATTGATCTAGGCCCATTTTGGTATATTTCATGCAACCATTTCACCGCCAAATGCGATCAAATAAAAAAAATCGTTCACTTTTTCACAAATTTTTTCATAAACTTTAGGTTTCTCACTGAAATTATTTACAAACAGCTTGTGCAATTATGGCTTAAATGGTTGTAAATTCTTCTCTGGGATCCCCTTTGTTCAGAAATAGCATACTTATATGGCTTTGGTGTTGCTTTTTGGTAATTAGAATGCCACTAAATGCCACTGCGCACCACACGTGTATTATGCCCAGCAGTGAAGGGGTTAATTAGGGAGCATGTAGGGAGCTTTTTGGGGTAATTTTAGCTTTAGTGTAGTGTAGTAGACAACCCCAAGTATTGATCTAGGCCCATTTTGGTATATTTCATGCCACCATTTCACCGCTAAATGCGATCAAATTAAAAAAAACGTAAAATTTTTCACAATTTTAGGTTTCTCACTGAAATCATTTACAAACAGCTTGTGCAGTTATGGCACAAATGGTTGTAAATGCTTCTCTGGGATCCCCTTTGTTCAGAAATAGCAGACATATATGGCTTTGGCATTGCTTTTTGGTATTTTGAAGGCCGCTAAATGCCGCTGCGCATCACACGTGTATTATGGCTAGCAGTGAAGGGGTTAATTAGGTAGCTTGTAGAGAGCTTGCAGGGTTAATATTAGATTTAGTGTAGAGCTCAGCCTCCCACCTGAAACATCAGACCCCCTGATCCCTCCCAAACAGCTCTCTTCCCTCCCCCACCCCACAATTGTCCCCGCCATCTTAAGTACTGGCAGAAAGTCTGCCAGTACTAAAATAAAAGCTATATTTGTTTTTTGGTGGTATTTTTAAAAGCATATTTAAATATGCTGCTGTGTAAAAGTCCCCCCTTAGCCCCCAACCTCACTGATCCCCCCCAAACAGCTCTATAACCCTCCCACTCTAACTTAATTGGCGCCATCTTGGGTACTGGCAGCTGTCTGCCAGTACCCAGTTTATAAGAAAAAATGTTTTTGTTGTACATTTTTTTAACGTTTCTGTAGTGTAGCTTCCCCCCACACAAAAACCAACCCCCCACCCCTCCACGATCTCTTTTTGTGTTTTTTTTTGTTGTGCTTATGCTACTTTTAACTTTTAACTTTTAATTCATTTTCCGTAGTGTAGCGGTTCCCACCCGCTCCCGCCCCGTGCACGCGCCCGCCCGCCACCCTCCGTGCACGCGCGCGCGTCCGTGCGCGCCCCCGACGGTCCCGCCCCCGATCCCGCCCCCCTCAACGTCACACGGCACACCGATGGCCGCCCACCCGCCTCCCAAGTCGGCTCCCACCCACCAACGATACCGGCCATCGATGTCCGGTGCAGAGAGGGCCACAGAGTGGCTCTCTCTGCATCGGATGGCCATGTCAGGTTATTGCAGGATGCCTCCATATCGAGGCATCACTGCAATAACCGGAAAGCAGCTGGAAGCGAGCAGGATCGCTTCCAGCTGCTTTCCACACCGAGGACGTGCAGGGTACGTCCTCAGGCGTTAACTGCCTTTTTTTTGAGGACGTACCCTGCACGTCCTCGGTCATTAAGGGGTTAAATTGTAACAGCCAGCAGTGAACTATCAATATAAACTACGCCCTTACAATCCGAGGGCTGAGATTAAATTATCTTTACAATTTTTAAACTGACTGTTAGGCTGAAATATTCATATGAGTAGTAGGGAATCTATTTTATACCATGGTAAGCTTAGTTAAAACAAAACGGAGAGACAAAGTTTCTCCTGAGGACCCCTGACGTGCGATTCGCAAAAACGCTTCCTCCTCAAGCCATTTGTATGAATGATATTCCTTTTTTCTTTTTTTTGTGACATATAGTCCTTAATAAAGATAATAGTGTGAATGATATGGAACATTATTTTATATCACTTATTTAATAATTTAGACTTAGCAGAGTTATTATTTCAAACGCAGATTAGAACTACTTATACTTAATTGTATACTCCATTACAATTACTTTGTATTTTTTTTTACAGGTAAAAGAGCTGTTTAACTTAGGACAATGCCCTACAAAAGTCGCTTTTTAAGGGCTATTGGTAGTTTATTGTAGGCTAGGGGGTGTTTTTATTTCGGGGGTCTTTTTATTTTATAGGGCTATTAGATTATGTGTAATTGTTTTTATTTTTTTTATTTTTTTATTTTCCGTAGTGTTAGTTTTAAAAAAAATTGGAATATAGATTTTTTAATAGGTAGTATTTTTTTTATTTTATTAGAATAGTTATGTTAGGTTAATTTATAGTTTAATGTTAGGTTTATGTTTATTTCACAGGTAAGTTTTTATATATTCAAATATAGTTATATTGTAATTTTAATTTAAAGTTAGGGGGGTGTAAGGTTTAAGGGTTAATAGTTTAATTTAGTGTTTTGCAATGTGGGGTGCCGGCAGTTTAGGGGTTAATAGGTTTATTTAGTGGCAGTGATGTGAGAGGCTGGAGGTTTAGGGGTTAATAGGTTTATTTAGTGGCAGCGATGTGGAAGGCCTGAGGTTTAGGGGTTAATAGGTTTATTTAGTGGTGGCGATGTGGGAGGCTGGAGGTTTAGGGGTTAATAGGTTTATTTAGTGGCAGCAATGTGGGAGGTCGGAGGTTTAGGGGTTAATAGGTTTATTTAGTGGCTGCGTTGTGGGAGGCCGGAGGTTTAGGGGTTAATAGGTTTATTTAGTGGCTGCAATGCAGGAGGCCAGAGGTTTAGGGGTTAATAGGTTTATTCAGTGGCGGCAATGTGGGAGGCCGGAGGTTTAGGGGTTAATAGGTTTATTTAGTGGCGGCGATGTGGGAGGCCGGAGGTTTAGGGGTTAATAGGATTATTTAGTGGTGGCGATGTGGGAGGCCGGAGGTTTAAGGGTTAATTGGTTTATTAAAGTGTCAGTGATTTTGGGGAGCGGCGGATTTGGGGTTATTAGCTTTTATTAGTGTTGGTGATGTCGCCACCGGCGGACTAGGGGTTAATAACCTTTATTTATGTGTTGGTGATGTCGGAGGTGGCGGATTAGGGGTGTTTAGATTAGGGGTTTATGTTAGGGTGTTTGATTAAACGTAGCTTTTTTTTCTCCATAGACATCAATGGGGTTGCGTTACACAGATTTTTCATTCCGCATTTCAGGTGTTAGGTTTTTTCTAACACTCTCTCCCCATTGATGTCTATAGGGGAAAGCGTGCACGAGCACGTCAACTCAGCCCTTGGATTTTGTGCGTTATGGAGCTTAATGCCACCATATCGCACGCACAAGGAGGCTTTTCAGTAACTCGTAATGGCAGCTCTATGGAGAGTGAAATAACGCAACTTTTGTGGCGTTAGTTTCGCACCCTGTTTTGCGTAAAACTCGTAATCTAGGTGTTAGAGAACAAATTAAATTTGATAATAGAAGTAAATTAGAAAGTTGTTTAACATTGCTTGCGGTATCTGAATCATGAAATGAAAATTGGGGGTTTTATGTTCCTGTGCTAACTGATATGAATAGTGTAGCGTGCACTATACTACCATGAGCATGTTAAATATTAACCATAGATTTGTTAGATATTTACGCTCTGTACTGCTCATACTTTTGTGCTCTAATTGTAATGTTTCCTTCCTCCCACCCCACACATGTATCCCACTTAAAAACACACAATTTTTTCTTTCATGCAATTTTAAATAACTTTTCAATTTATTGTCTAATTTGTTTCATTCTTTTTGTATCCTTTGTTGAAAAGTGTACCTAGGTAGGCTCAGACGCTGCTAATTGGTGGCTATACATATATGCCTCTTCCTGCTCTTTCAACAAAAGATGCTAAGAGAATGATTCAAATTAGATAATAAAAGTATGGACAGTTGTTTAAAGTAGTATGATCTATCTGAATGATGAAAGAAAAATGTTAGGTTTCCTGTTCCTTTAAATCATATCTTTATGACCTTTCCAACAGTCTGTAGGTGACAAAACAAATGTACCTAAAAAAAAGAATACAAATTAGAGAACCACTTATCATGATAAATCTGTACCATCTTGGACTTGAATAAATCAAAACGTTTTTAAATCCTTAAATTGAGTCTGGCAACATTGTTGTTGAAAATTCTATTTTATTTATTTGATGTATTTACTTAAGTGAATGTTGACATTTTTTTTTTCACTGCTGTAGATGCCGCAGAAAAAAAATACTGTATCTCCAAAGCAAAGGTGTTTTGAACAGGGCATAAAACTAAAATTCCAAGACACATCAGAAATTAATGTCAGCAGAGACAGATTTTTCCTCCATGACCTGAACAAGCTGGAGGCAAAAAATAAATATTGATTAGACAGATGTATCAAATATTTAAAATATTGCACAAGAGAAATTGTATTTCAAGGCAAAAAATATTATATAGATGTGCGTATTATATATTATCAATTAAGCACATACAAATGCAAAACAAATCTGTATACAAATGTCATTTAACACTGTCAATTTGTTAGCACAATTTACAAGGCTTTGTAAACAAAGAGCAGTTCAGGCTTTGAGAAGGCTGATGGAGTTCATATTCCTGGTCTGATTTAGTGTGGCCAATAATGTAGACAAGTAAGTGAGCTTGTGCTATCTAACCAGTGACTGTGTAGCGTGTTGTAGGACCAGGTATATTTTACTATACATAGAGGAATAATGTACTCAGACAAGCAGCTGATAAGAGTTAATTGTTTTCAAAGCTGCTGCAGGAATATTGTTTCATATGAGTTGGGCTTCCAGCACCCCACCAACTGTGAGGTTGATTTTTACTCCTACCTCTTGTTTATATATATTTACAAAAAATAATCCTGCTGTATGTGTATTTTCAATAGAGACAGGCAAAATCAGATATGTCAAATGACAAAACTAAGGTTAAGGTGCTGTTTATATACAATTTAATACACTACAACAGGCAAACACTGTTTTTAAAAAATATATCTTCTTTCTGAATCATGAAAGTTTAATTTTTTACTTCCATGTCCATTGAATTGGGGTGACAATGACAAGCGCTGGGGGAGGATAAAATTATGATTATTTCATCATTAAAAATATTTACAAAAGACAACATTTATTAGAAAAGTCCTTAGAGCAATAACCAATGGGAGGATACGTTGTATGTTTTCTTTTTTACAAAGGGCAAATTATTAATAACTTATTCAAAATGTTGTTGACCATCATTTTCATGATACATAGAAGAGGTAATGTATAGAACTTAATAAAGAAGTTTGTTACCCAGAACACTGCTCCAGAATGACATGAAAGTGGCAC
Organism: Bombina bombina; assembly: GCF_027579735.1. Lineage (NCBI taxonomy): Eukaryota > Metazoa > Chordata > Amphibia > Anura > Bombinatoridae > Bombina > Bombina bombina. Next base: position 20,982,647 of record NC_069506.1, read on the forward strand.
TGCCAGTGACCGAGCTGGGCGCTGCAGGGTTACGTCTGCTGGTTTGCACTGTAAACACTTGACCCGTTTTCTCATTGGTTGGTCCAGTGACTTCAATGTCCACATAGTGCCAGTCTGGTATACTGAAAACCCACACAGTTACTGTAGCAACTGGTATTGCAGGATGTTTTTATATGCAGAGAATCACAGATACCATTAATATTCACTTATATTAAATCTGACCTATACTAGAACAGGAGAAAATGACAGCGCTACACTGAATCAGGTGGGGCACCAGTAGAACTTCCCCTTTAAAAAAATAATCAACTTCAAACTAACTTCATTTGGATGACATGTGATGTTTCCGCCCTCTACACAAATATCCCCCATGATTTAGGTGTAGTTGCCTTTAGAGAGATGTGTGGAGGATGGAATATCCCAGAAATCCATGTAGATTTTCTGACAGAAGCTATTTATTTTATATTAGAATATAATTATTTTCAGTTTGAGGGAACTTTCTACAGGCAAATACAGGGTACGGCCATGGGTACCACGATGGCACCGTCATATGCCAACATCTATATGGCCTATTATGAGAATAAATGTATTTGGAAAAATAATCCATATAGAGATAATATACATAAGTTTTACAGGTATATAGATGATATAGTACTTATATGGAAAGGAACGGAAGAAGAAGCAAGTGAATTTTTAAAATACATGAATAACAATGCATATAATCTCACTTTCACGAGTTGTACTAACAGGGATTCTATCGATTTTTTAGATATTACCCTTTTCATAAAAGAAAATAAAGTGGCTGTTAGAAACTTTAGAAAGCCATCAGACAGAAATGGCTTTTTAAATGCCAGCAGTGGACACTTAAAAAGGTGGAAGGACAATATCCCTTATGGACAGTTTAGACGCATTAGGCGGAACTGTACATATGAGGATGACTATATGGACGAGGCCAAAGTTCTGGAAAATAAACTGTTAGTAAAAGGATATAACAGAGATTTAATTGAAGAGGCAAAGGAAAAGTGTAGAACTTTCCCCAGAGATTATAAGAGTACCAAGAATAACAACAGATTCCAGGATAACCACAGTCAGGTTAAATTTATCACCACATATAATGAGGGTGCTCAAGTAGTTAAGAACATTTTGAAGAAACACTGGGAAGTACTAAGGGGTGACCCTATTTTAAAAGATCAAATAGGAATGAATCCCCAGGTTATCTTTAAGAAAAATAGGAACTTAAAAAGTATGGTGGCTCCCTCAAAATTAAAAAGTAACATTATTCCCTCCTCCCACTGGCTGCAAGCACAAGCTGGTACTTTTAAATGTTTTAGAAAAAATTACAAACTGTAAATCCACATATGTGGTTTACCAATTGTTATGTAAATGTGGGAAAATATATGTAGGTCGTACAAAAAGATGTATAAAAAGAAGGTGGTACGAACACGTTGAGAACATTAAACCAGGGTATGATAAACATAGTGTATCTAACCATTTCAATTATGTACATAATAGGGATTTTAGTGATTTGAAGATTAGAATTTTGGAACAAATTAAACCTGGACCATGTCCTAATAGGAGATTGTTGCTACTTAGAAAGTGCGAAACCAAATGGATCCATCGCTTAGAGTGTTTGGAACCAAAAGGTTTAAATATTGATATTGACCTCCAGGCATTCATGGGTTAATATAAAATTTTTTCATCTATTTTATTTATTTAGGTTTTTAATAAATTTAATACTCCACATCCTCAATTTTATAGGTAATAAATATTAGGCTTATCTTATTATAAATTTTAGTATTCGGTCTACTAGAGATAGAGTTTTTTATAGAATTTTTTTTTTTTATAGATTTAGTATTGGGCTAGTTTTATATCTTGATTAATTCTTGTGGCTTTATACATTGTTTGCATTTATGTTGGTGTTTTTATATGGATCAAATGATTTTATGAATTATAATATAGCTATATATATCTATTTTTATACAGCTAAATGCATTTAATACTTGTTTAGATATGTTGCTATTTTAGTGTAGTTATATATGTGAGAGCCTTTTTTAACCACTAGTGCCCATATAATGCAAGTAATCTGTCAGATACGAGTGTATAAGGATGTATGTGGTAAAAAGGTAAATCCCTTCCTGAGAGGAAGTATGTCAGAGGTGTGTGTATAAATTGCAGTCCTACAGGTAGTTTGTTAGCTTGTATTTTCATGTACCCCTGAAGAAGTCTGCCCGTGTGCAGAGGAAACGCGTAGGGTAACTAACTCCTACCATCAAAGTGTTTAGGACTGCTGCTCTTTTGAGTTTCTCTTTGGCACCTGCCGTATGTGACAAGAAGCGGGTCTCTTGGTGCTGCTGGTCGGCGTCTGAGGTGTTCCCGCTGAGATTTGCTACAGGCGAAAGACAACTAGCCAGAGGGCATTACCGCTCATACATTACTGTCATCTTGTAAGTGTGCAATTTTCTGTGTGTGTCATTTACCTGAATAAACGCTGCTGTGATTCGTGGATGCGCCGTTTTCTTCTTGTCATGACCTATACTAGAACTGTAAAGTCATGCTTTTAGATGTCAACAATAGTTCATCCCTCAGTCATAGATCTGCACATACTAATGACATAGTGCCCATATAGTCCTTCAAATCTGTTTGTAAGACCACATATTCACACAGTAATTTGTATAGGGCAGAGGGGGAGAGCTTGCTTGGGCACGGTGGCACACAAAAATATGCCGTTGGTGTGAAACACATGCTGACTTAAAGGGACATTAAACACTAAATAAATGCTAGATAGAATGATATATTCAAAGAAAAGATTAGTGTGAGAATAATATGTAGATGTATTGTTAAAGTTTCATTGGTTGTTTATTGACAAAAAAATTGTAAAGTTTTAGTGTCTATAAAACAATGGGAGCTGCCATGTTGTAACTTAGGTTACCTTCTCTGCTGTGGCCAACTAGAGACAGTTATAAATAGGTCACTAGAGTGTGCAGCCAATGGCTGTGTGGTATATAACAGTGTTCTGCACTTCCATTTCTAACCGGAACTGAAAAGCTCACTATTTCAGAATGCAATTACACGAAAAGGGGACAAAATAAATAATGAAAGTATATTGTAGAGTTTTTTTATAGATATGATTTATCATTTTATATTACCATCTCAAAGTGTTTAATGTCTCTTTTCAGCAGCCTAGTTGCACAGCTGAGTCATACGACTACCATTGGCGCTCCAATAGTATGTGCCCCCTTTACAGACATAGCTACTTAGCGTCTGTGCGCGTGCACTGAGGTTGTGCATGCAGCACTGATATTTTGTAAAGTAAATAAGTAAATAAAGCAGCACTTTATTTTGATTTCCATGGGGCATATTTATCAAGCTCCGTATGGTCTAAAGACCGCTGCTCCATAACTTGTCCGCCTGCTCTGAGGTGGCGGACAGAAATCAACCCGATCGAAATACGATCGGGTTGATTGACACCCCCTGCTAGCTGCCGATTGGCTGCGAATGTGCAAGGGGCGGCATTGCGCCAGCAGTTCACAAGAACTGCCGGTGCAATGATAAATGGCGACAGCGTATGCTGTCGCCATTTAGTGATGTGCGGCGGACATGATATTCTACTTCGTATCATGTCCGCTCGCACATTGATAAATAAACCCCCATGTCTCTTTAAACTTTCCTGATCTATGCTGTTATTTTTTAATTGTATTCAATAATCACTCATTGATAATCTTCCAGTATTTTAATTGTGTTTTCTTAACCTTTTGTTAAATCCTAGTGTTTTTTGATAATCATTAAAATTCTAGCTATAGTATAGGGTTAATATCCTCACTTTGACTTACGTAGGATCGGCCACCAACACTCCAATTACGCCATCAAATCCCAGAGTATGTGCCGCCATGCAGGCAGCAGCCATTGTGTTTACGTTATTGGGAGCCCAAGGACACAAACCGCGTACAGGACCTTCATAAAGTACAGTCCTGCCATGCAACGCTTGCTGATTTCTCTCTGCCAATGGGCCTTCAACAAGAAAGCTGTTTGGATGTTTAGTCATGGTCACCCTAAGACCCTGGTGATAGAGAAACAATTTTGCTGGTTACATGGTACATGGGAAAGAAGACAAAATTCTATGAAGTTTAACATTTATACATTTTCTGTAGTCCCTGACATCAGATAACATCCCAAGGAGGCTAGCATTGTAACTAATAAATAAAGTGACTGCAGATATTTCTGTATATGTGTCCCCTCCTTACTGCAGTTGTACATTTTAGCTTCCTTTGGCTGCTTATTTAAAGGGACATTAAACACTAAATAAATGCTAGGTAGAATGATGCATTCAAAGAAAAGATTAGTCTGAGAATTGCATGTAGATTTATTTTTGACAGTTTCATTAGCTGTTTAAATATTGACAAAATAAGTTTAAAGTTTTTAGTGTCTATAAAACAATGGGAGCTGCCATGTTGTAACTTGGGTTACCTTCTCTGCTGTGGCCAATTAGGGACAGTTATAAATAGGTCACTAGAGTGTGCAGCCATTGGCTGTGAGGTATATAACAGTGTTCTGCACTTCCATTTCTTACAGGAACTAAAAAGCTCACAATTTCAGAATGGAATTACAGAAAAGGGGGACAAAATAAATAATGAAGTTATATAAGGTAAACCATTTTATATTAACATCTCAAAGTATTTATTGTCCCTTTGATGTGTTCACCAGACTCCCATAACCCTGAATCTGACAGTAAACCCAAAATTCAACTTTCATGATTCAGATAGACCATGCAATTAATTAACTTTCTAGTTAATTTTATTGTCCAATTTACTTTGTTATCTTAGTATCCTTTGTTGAAAATCATAACTAAGTAGGCTCAGAAGCAGCAATGCGCGACAAGGAGCTAGCTGCTGATTGGAGACTGCACATATATGCCTCTTGTCATTGGCTCACCCAATAAGGTCAGCTAGCTCCCAGTAGTGCATTGCTGCTCCTTCAACAAGGGATACCAAGAGAATGATAATAAGTATAAAAGTATAGAAAAAGAATAGCATACTATGTATGAATATATTTGTTATACCTTTCTGGGAGTACAAAATATTATTAGGTTATATCTTATAGATAAAGAGTTGCATACTATGTATGAATAAATTGAATACACTGGCCTCCAATTTTGGAGTTAAAAAATTAATATTACTTGGTATCTACGGTTTGAATAAAGAGACATATAGAAACTAGAATCAAAAATTATGCTACATTGTATCAATAGATAAAGAAATGCATACTATGTATGAATATAATTATTGCACTGGTCCCTAATATAAAACTTGAAAAAATTAAATTACTTGGTGCATTCAAATGAAAAACCCATATATAAACTGATATGACTAGTAGATATAAATGGATACACTGTACCAACTGATAATAAACACAATTTATTTAAATGACATAAGGTCTAAAAACATATAAAATGAATCAGGTACTAATGTGACCGGTCACTGTTCAAATTAAATATATTTAAAAAGACTTTTTAAATATATTTAATTTGAACAGTAATAAATAAATAATTGTAAAAACAGAGAAAAAGACAGATGCGCCACATGGCCCAATATTGTTTGATCCACAGAATTAGATTATCAGATTGTATTCTATCAAACTCACAATCTTGAAAGCACTCCAATTAGTGCAGTGGGAGCAGTCTGGGATCTATAACAGTCACCCAGCAGACCGACCTCTTGGGGTGAAGATGGATGTTCTGTAGTAAAACACAAGGGGACACAAAGGTGCCTATATGGCCTAGTACAGTCTTATACTAGAAGCAATAGTATGTGTGGTAAGATATATACTCACAAAAAGTAAAGCATCTCCATTGATGCTAATCAGACAGGATGGGGTCAATATAGTCAACCAACAGACTGTACCAAGGCTTCCACAGGAGGCAGACAGCAGAGGTCCAATGGACAATGTGTTGATCCAAATAAAACACAGTAGCAAGTGTTTGAGTTAAAAAAGTATTAAACTTTACTGATATAAATTAAAATACAGCGACGCGTTTCTCAGTCACAGACTGTTTCCTCAGACTATATTGACCCCATCCTGTCTGATTAGCATCAATGGAGATGCTTTACTTTTTGTGAGTATATATCTTACCACACATACTATTGCTTCTAGTATAAGACTGTACTAGGCCATATAGGCACCTTTGTGTCCCCTTGTGTTTTACTACAGAACATCCATCTTCACCCCAAGAGGTCGGTCTGCTGGGTGACTGTTATAGATCCCAGACTGCTCCCACTGCACTAATTGGAGTGCTTTCAAGATTGTGAGTTTGATAGAATACAATCTGGTAATCTAATTCTGTGGATCAAACAATATTGGGCCATGTGGCGCATCTGTCTTTTTCTCTGTTTTTAGATTACCCTCTTGGATCCAGGCCGGGTCCGCTACAGATTGCTGCCTCTCCATCACCTTTTTGTACAATCTAAAGACTTTCTTTATATAATTATTTATTATTTTATATCATATTTATTTTGTATTTAGTTTAATTATTATTTTGTCAATAGGTTTATCGAGATTGTCCTCCCTTGTACATCTTACCCATTAGTATTATATACACTATATAGCCAATTGAGTGCTAATCTTTAGGGCGCCCCCTATCTTATAGACAAATAAATCATTGTGTTTATTATCAGTTGGTACAGTGTATCCATTTATATCTACTAGTCATATCAGTTTATATATGGGTTTTTCATTTGAATGCACCAAGTAATTTAATTTTTTCAAGTTTTATATTAGGGACCAGTGCAATAATTATATTCATACATAGTATGCATTTCTTTATCTATTGATACAATGTAGCATAATTTTTCATTCTAGTTTCTATATGTCTCTTTATTCAAACCGTAGATACCAAGTAATATTAATTTTTTAACTCCAAAATTGGAGGCCAGTGTATTCAATTTATTCATACATAGTATGCAACTCTTTATCTATAAGATATAACCTAATAATATTTTGTACTCCCAGAAAGGTATAACAAATATATTCATACATAGTATGCTATTCTTTTTCTATATCTAAGTATCCCCGTGCTGTACAGTGCATTTACACACCTTTTATAATTGAACCACTTTTTACACTGTATTTCGGGAACAGAGTAGTGTTTATGCAGGGGTTAGATTTGCGCACCAAAATCTTTTTCACTTTTTTGTATACCAAGAGAATGAAGCAAATGCGATTATACAAGTACATTGGAAACATGGATGCTCTATCTGAATCATTGAAGACACATTGAACAATTTCTGTCATGCATGTGAAGGAACGGTAAGCACACAGATAACTTGCTCACAGGTGGGCTGCTGTACCAGAAAAAGATGAGTCCCTGAGCGCCAATTCTATTCATACTAGTGGCTTTGGGGGGTGTCACAGTCACTTAAAGGGACAGTCAAGTCCAAAAAAAACTTACATTTTTCAAATAGAGCATGTAATTTTAAACAACTTTCCAATTTACTTTTATCAACAATTTTGCTGTGTTCTCTTGGTATTCTAGTTGAAAGCAAACCTAGGAAGGTGCATATGATAATTTCTAAGCCCTTGAAGGCCGCCTCTATTTTATTTACTTTTCACAGCAGGGGAGAGCTAGCTCATGTAGGCCATATAGATAGCATTGTGATCACGCTCGTGGCTAGTGGCAGACACTGCACTAATTGGCTAAAATGCAAGTCAATAGATAATAACTAAAAGTCATGTGATTAGGGGCGGTCAGAAGATGCTTAGATACAAGTTAGTCACAGAAGTAAAAAGTATATTATTATAACTGTGTTGGTTTTGCAAAACTGGGGAATGGGTAATAAAGGGAGTATCTATCTTTTTAAACAACAAAAATTCTGGTGTTGACTGTCCCTTTAATGAACATACAGCATTATAAAATGAAAACCGATGTTAATTTGACCCTAATCATGCAGCCTGTATCTCACTGTTTCATGCAATTTAATCTTACTTTTAGTGTCCCTCTGTCTGACATTTTCTGGATATCTTCTCCACCCCAGAATGCTCCACTCGGGATGTAGAGAGTGTGCCCAGAATGCTTTGCTTTTTCTCTCAGTTTAATCTCAGTGTCATGATCTGCTAGTCCTGTGGGGGAGCCAACCTACATAAATAAACAAACGCCTAGATTATAAGTGGCGCGCAAACTGTTTTTTTTCCCGCTACCTAGAGCGACTTTAACCTCTCTAGCCTCACCAGTCCTTATGTTATTACATAATATTAGGCTGAAGACGCTCTAGGGAGCCAGAAAAAACTCCATAGCGCACTTGCGCTACAGTTTGCGCGCCATTCAGAATCTAGGAAAAATGAAGTAAATAAATAAACAGGATTGCAAAAAAAAATCCTTATTATACTTTGTTCACTTAGGGAGTGATGTATAAAGTGACATTTCTAGTGTGCTTTTCAATTCAGTCAGAAATTTGTATTGTAGAACATTTTTGAGTCTTCTCAAGAAAACTACATTGAAAATATGGTCATTGGATGCTCAGTCAAATTTCTCAGTAGCTTTTTTTTATTCTCTTACAGAGAAATTGATATTAACATTCAGCTAGATTATGAGTTATGCGCGCTATAGGAAAATTAACGAATGCAACAAAACCTCTACAGCGCAACCATTACAAGTTTTCCGCTAGATTACGAGTTTTGCGGTAAGAGCGGCTCGGTACTAACTTGCAAGTTATTGTCACCGCTCACATCCCTATAGCGCTGCTATTACAGGTTTCATAAACCTGGCGTTAGCAGGCAATATGTGAGCGTTGAGCAAAATTGAGCTCCATACCGCACTCCAATACAGCGCTGCTTTGATCTGGTTTTACGTGCTCGTGCATGATTTCCCCATAGACATCAATAGGGAGAGCCGGCTGAAAAAAAGCCTAACACCTGCAAAAAAGGAGCGCAAAGCTCCGTAACGCAGCCCCATTGATTCCTATGGGGAAAGAAAAGTTATGTTTACACCTAACACCCTAACATAAATCCAGAGTCTAAACACCCCTATTCTGCTGCCCCTGACATCGCCGACACCTACATTACACTTATTAAACCCTAACACCCTAACATAAACCCCGAGTCTAAACACATTCTAATCTGCTGCCCCCGACATCGCCAACACCTACATTACACTTATTAAACCCTAACACCCTAACATAAACCCCGAGTCTAAACACCCCTAATCTGCTGCCCCCGACATCGCCAACACCTACATTACACTTATTAACCCCTAATCTGCCGCCCCCAATGTCGCCACCACCTACCTACACTTATTAACCCCTAATCTGCTGCCCCAATGTCGTCGCTGCCTACCTACACTTATTAACCCCTAATCTGCTGCCCCCAATGTCGTCGCTACCTACCTACACTTATTAACCCCAACATCAGCGCCACTATACTGAAGTTATTAACCCCTAACCCTAAATCTAACCCTAGATTTTGATAGGGCTATTAGATTAGGTTTAATTAGTTTAAATATTTGATAATTTCTTTTTTATTTTGTGTAATTTAGTGGGGGGGGGGGTTGTAATTTAGTTAATTGTATTTAATTAATGTAATTTATTTAATTGTAGTGTAAGGTTAGGTGTTAGTGTAAGACAGGTTAGGTTTTATTTTACAGGTAAATTTGTATTTATTTTAACTAGGTAGCTAGTTAATAGTTAATAACTATCTACTAACTAGTCTACCTAGTTAAAATAAATACAAACTTGCCTGTAAAATAAAAATAAACCCTAAGCTAGATACAATGTAACTATTAGTTATATTGTAGCTAGCTTAGGGTTTATTTTATAGGTAAGTATTTAGTTTTAAATAGGAATTATTTAGTTAATGATAGTAATATTTATTTAGATTTATTTTAATTATATTAAAGTTAGGGGTGTTAGGGTTAACTTAGGGTTAGGTTTAGGGGTTAATAACTTTAGTATAGTGGCAACAATTTTGGGGGCAGAAGATTAGGGGTTAATAACAGTAATGTAGGTTGTGGCGATGTTAGGGACAGCAGATTAAGGGTTAATAATATTTAACTAGTGTTTGCGATGCGGGAGTACGGCGGTTTAGGGGTTAATATGTTTATTATAGTGGCAGCGATGTCCGGAGCAGCAGATTAGGGGTTAATAATTTTATTTTAGTGTTTGTGATGCGGGAGGGCCTCGGTTTAGGGGTAATAGGTAGTTTATGGGTGTTAGTGTACTTTTTAGCATTTTAGTTATGAGTTTTATGTTACGGCGTTGTAGCGTAAAACTCATAACTACTGACTTTCAGTTTACGGTATAGGCTGTACCGCTCACTTTTTGGCCGGACAGGCAAACTCGTAATACCGGCGCTATGGAAGTCCCATTGAAAAAGGACTTCTTAAAAGCTGCGGTAGTTACGTTGCGTTACTACCAAAAAAGTGTGCGGTACAGATATTCTGACAAGACTCGTAATACCAGCGGTAGTGAAAAAGTGCCTTAACGCTGCTTTTTCACTCATACAGCAAAACTCGTAATCTAGCCGTTTGAAACAGCCGGCTTATGAGTGTGATATGGTGTTTTTAAGCTCTATACCGCACACAATACAAGCTCTGTTTTGACGTGCTTGTGCATGCTTTCCCCACAGACATCAATGGGGACAGCGGGTCAGAAAAAAGACACCTGCGATCACGGAAAGAAAAGCTCCGTAACGCAGGCCCATTGATGTCTATTGGGAAAAAAAACTAACGTTTAAACCTAACACCCTAACATAAACCCCGAGTCTAAACACCTCTAAGCTGCCCCCCACCGACATTGCCGCCACCTACATAATGTTATTAACCCCAAATCTGCCGCCCCGATATCGCCACCACCTAAATAAAACTATCAACCACTAATCTGCCGCTCCCGATATCACTGCCACTATACTAAAGTTATTAACCCCTATTCCCCTGCACCCCAACATCGCCAACACTATAATAAATCTATTAACCCCTATTCCGCCGCTCACCGACATTGCCGCAACTAAATAAATCTATTAACCCGGGTAACAGTATAGTCAGGTGATCACTGCAGTAACAGTATAATCAGGTGATCACTGCAGTAACAGTATAGTCAGGTGATCACTGCGGTAACAGTATAATCAGGTGATCACTGCGGTAACAGTATAATCAGGTGATCACTGCAGTAACAGTATAGTCAGGTGATCACTGCGGTAACAGTATAGTCAGGTGATCACTGTGGTAACAGTATAGTCAGGTGATCACTGCAGTAACAGTATAGTCAGGTGATCACTGTAGTAACAGCACAGTCAGGTGATCACTGTGGTAACAGTATAGTCAGGTGACCACTGCAGTAACAGTATAGTCAGGTGATCACTGCAGTAACAGTATAGTCAGGTGATCACTGAGGTAACAGTATAGTCAGGTGATCACTGGTAACAGTATAGTCAAGTGATCACTGCAGTTACAGTATAGTCAGGTGATGACTGTGGTAACAGTATAGTCAGGTGATCACTGTGGTAACAGTATAGTCAGGTGATCACTGTGGAAACAGTATAGTCAGGTGATCACTGCAGTAACAGTATAGTCAGGTGATCATTTTGGTAACAGTATAGTCAGGTGATCACTGCAGTAACAGTTTAGTCAGGTGATCACTGTGGTAACAGTAAAGTCAGGTGATCACTGCAGTTACAGTATAGTCAGGTGATCACTGTGGTAACAGTATAGTCAGGTGATCACTGTGGTAACAGTATAGTCAGGTGATCACTGCAGTAACAGAATAGTCAGGTGATCATTTTGGTAACAGTATAGTCAGGTGATCACTGCAGTAACAGTATAGTCAGGTGATCACTGCAGTTACAGTATAGTCAGGTGATCACTGTGGTAACAGTATAGTCAGGTGATCACTGTGGTAACAGTATAGTCAGGTGACCACTGCAGTAACAGTATAGTCAGGTGATCACTGCAGTAACAGTATAGTCAGGTGATCACTGAGGTAACCGTATAGTCAGGTTATCACTGTGGTAACAGTATAGTCAGGTGATCACTGAGGTAACAGTATAGTCAGGTGATCACTGTGGTAACAGTATAGTCAGGTGATCACTGCAGTTACAGTATAGTCAGGTGATGACTGTGGTAACAGTATAGTCAGGTGATCACTGTGGTAACAGTATAGTCAGGTGATCACTGTGGTAACAGTATAGTCAGGTGATCACTGTGGTAACAGTATAGTCAGGTGATCACTGAGGTAACAGTATAGTCAGGTGATCACTGTGGTAACAGTATAGTCAGGTGATCACTGCAGTTACAGTATAGTCAGGTGATGACTGTGGTAACAGTATAGTCAGGTGATCACTGTGGTAACAGTATAGTCAGGTGATCACTGTGGTAACCGTATAGTCAGGTTATCACTGTGGTAACAGTATAGTCAGGTGATCACTGAGGTAACAGTATAGTCAGGTGATCACTGTGGTAACAGTATAGTCAGGTGATCACTGCAGTTACAGTATAGTCAGGTGATGACTGTGGTAACAGTATAGTCAGGTGATCACTGTGGTAACAGTATAGTCAGGTGATCACTGTGGTAACAGTATAGTCAGGTGATCACTGCAGTAACAGTATAGTCAGGTGATCACTGCAGTAACAGTATAGTCAGGTGATCACTGCAGTTACAGTATAGTCAGGTGATCACTGCAGTAACAGTATAGTCAGGTGATCACTGCAGTAACAGTATAGTCAGGTGATCACTGCAGTAACAGTATAGTCAGGTGATCACTGCAGTTACAGTATAGTCAGGTGATCACTGCAGTAACAGTATAGTCAGGTGATCACTGCAGTAACAGTTTAGTTAGGTGATCACTGTGGTAACAGTAAAGTCAGGTGATCACTGCGGTTACAGTATAGTCAGGTGATCACTGTGGTAACAGTATAGTCAGGTGATCACTGCGGTTACAGTATAGTCAGGTGATCACTGTGGTAACAGTATAGTCAGGTGATCACTGTGGTAACAGTATAGTCAGGTGATCACTGCAGTAACAGTATAGTCAGGTGATCATTTTGGTAACAGTATAGTCAGGTGATCACTGCAGTAACAGTTTAGTCAGGTGATCACTGTGGTAACAGTATAGTCAGGTGATCACTGCAGTTACAGTATAGTCAGGTGATCACTGCAGTTACAGTATAGTCAGGTGATCACTGCAGTAACAGTATAGTCAGGTGATCACTGCAGTTACAGTATAGTCAGGTGATCACTGTGGTAACAGTGAAAACCTTGCAAGAAAAAAAGTGCTTTTGTTTCTGTTCTGCACAATGAGGCCTCACTAATCTACATTATAACCTCCAAAAGCCCCTTGCATGGGCCCCCATTTCACATGTGGCTACCCTTGATGACAATTTAGTAAGGTGATCACAGTTACAGCAGTGACCACTGCGTCATTTTTTAATATTATTACTAAAATCTAACAAACAATTACACATTTGTTTTACAGTTTTAGCCACAGCTTTTTCACATGCCATGAATTATAAATATAATAATGATATATTGTGAATCTGCTGGGCCTGATAAAAAAAACAATATAGAATTTTGTGGGTCACTCACTGAAATTTAATTACAATAGGGTTTAAATATAGGTAGCAAAAAAAGCTCAGCACTGGGGTGAAAAAAAGGCTTGGCAGCTAAAGGGTTAAATACGTTTGAAGGCAACTAATATACTGTAGTTTACCATGAAATCTGCTGCAGCCAGAAATCTTTCTCCATATTCCTTCGTTATACAAGGATGCGCTACCTCTACAATCAAATCTGCAGCGCTACAAGGAGAATATGAACAGTTACAAATCGTACATGAACATATGTGAGAAATAAACTTTATGATTAAATGTAAAACCATATAAATCAACATTTCTTTCTTCAAACAGTTTTTATTATTTTTCTAATAACAAATATAAAAAAATAGTTAAAGGGACACTGAACCCAATTTTTTTTCTTTTGTGATTCAGATAGAGCAACTTTCTAATTTACTCCTATTATCAACTTTTCTTTATTCTCTTGGTATCTTTATTTGAAATGCAAGAATATAAGATGCCGGCCCATTTTTGATGAACAACCTGGGTTGTCCTTGCTGATCGGTGGATAAATTCATCCACCAATAAAAAATGCTGTCCAGAGTACTAAACCAAAAAAAAAAAAGCTTAGATGCCTTCTTTTTCAAATAAAGATAGCAAGAGAACAAAGAAAAATTGATAATAGGAGTAAATTAGAAAGTTGCTTAAAATTGCATGCTCTATCTGAATCACAGAAGAAAAAAATGTGGGTTCAGTGTCCCTTCAATAACTTCTGCACAAATGTGTGTTTTAAATTAATTTTGAAAGTTTACTGACTATTTGACAAAAT